>NW_024045093.1:2480863-2606623 GCF_015852505.1 Tachyglossus aculeatus
AACTGAGGCACAGAGGTTAAGTGACTTGTCCTAAGTCACACCGATGACAAATGACAGAGATGGGTTTAGAACGCATGACCTCTGACTCCCAACCCCTTTCCACAAAGCCAGGATGCTTCAACAAGTCAAGATGTGGAAAACAGACCCTGAATTAGAACCCAAATCTTGTGACTCCCAGGACTTTGCCCTTTCCATTAGGCCAGGCTGCTTCTCTTGTGTCTCAGTTTTCTCCATAGCGAAATGGAGATAAAATTTTCCCTCTCTCTACTTCTTAGATTGTGAGGTCTATATGGAAGAAGGACCATTTCCTCTCTGATTAGCCTGTATTCTCGGACTTAACGCAATGCTTGGCATGTGCAGGCGCTTACTGGTGAGCACTTAATGAATAAAAAAAATATTCTTATCACCTCACTAGAAATGAAAGGGATGTATATCCAGAAAAGATATGAAGTTTCTCTTGCAGTGTTCTCATATACATTGACACAATACTGTAAGTGATATTCAATTATAAGTAGAATGAACTGGTCACTGCAATTTTCTAAACGTTATTTACAATGTTTCATTTCGCAGTCATTTCGGGTAAATATTCTTCATTCCCAGGATGGAAAATAGGAACAACGTAACAGAATTTGTTCTTTTAGGTCTGTCCAGTGATAGAACTTTGCAGATATTCTTCGTTGGGCTGTTCCTCCCCTGTTACATTGCAATCCTCTTAGGGAATCTTGTCATCGTCATCACCGTCAGAGGCAGTTTCCTCATCAAACAGCCCATGTACTTCTTCCTCTGCCACTTGCCCCTCATGGACCTCTGCCTCACCCCCACGGTGACTCCCAGACTGGTCAGAGATTTGCTGTCTGAGAAGACAACCATCTCTTTTGTCCACTGCATGATACAATTCTTCACCCTGCACTTATTTGGTGGGGTTGAGATCTTCATTCTCCTGGGGATGGCCTAAGATCGCTATGTTGCCATCTGTAAACCCTTACATCATATGGTCATCATGAACAAGCAGCAGTGTGTCACAGTGGTTGCAGTGTGCTGGGGAGGAGCATTTCTCCATTCCACGGTCCAGTGGCACCTTGTCATTTTTTTGCCCTTCTGTGGCCCTAATAAGATTGATCACGATTTGTGCAATGTTTACCCTCTCCTGGAACTGGCTTGCTCAGATACTTACGTGACTGGAATTTTAGTCCTCTCCAATACAGGGACAATTGTGTCGATTTCCTTTGCAGTCTTAGTCTTCTCTTATGTCACCATTTTAGCCAGTCTGAGGACCCACTCTTTGGAAGGACGTCATAAAGCCCTCTCTACTTGCGCTTCCCACATCACTGTGGTGACATTGTTTTTCTTGCCCGGCATCTTGATTTACCTCCTACCAGCCCAGACCTTCCCCGAGGATAAGGTGTTCACTCTGTTTTACACCATCATTGCCCCCATGTTCAACCTCCTCATCTACACTCTGAGGAACAGAGAGATGAAAACGGCCACGAGAAATGTGTGGTGTTGGAAGCCACTTTTGGAGGGAAAATTAGGCAGGTGAAATGGATGTCCACAACTCCTGTCTTCCCCTCCTGCATTTGGTTTATTTAATCCACCCAACTCTTCTCTGCACAGTCAACCCAGGTTTTCTCCTAGGCTCAGGTGAAACGAAGATTCTTATTGTTTATTGGACTGTAAACATACCCATCACCCCTTTCAGCTATTCTGGACATTTAACTCCATCCTCAGGCCCACTGTTCCTCCCCCTCCTCCATCCCTCAGCCCCAATGAACTGGCCACCTACTTCATTAGGAAAATTAACACCCTCAGGTCTGAGCTCTACAAAGTCTCCCCTCCCCCTTCTCCATCCCCCCCCCCGCTCTCAACCCCCTCCTCTACTTTCCCATCCTTCCCAGCAGTATCTTCAGATGAGATCTCCACCCTTCTCTCAAGTGCCACCCCCGCACCTATGCTTCGACCCCATTCCCTCTCATCTTATAAAAACTTTCATCCCTTCCATCCTCCCCTCCTTAACTTCCATCTTCAACCTCTCACTCTCCAACGACTTCTTCCCCTCTGCCTTCAAACTGGCCCACTTATCTCCTATCCTAAAAATGCCCCTCTCTTGACTCCACTGCCCCTTCCAGTTATCGCCCTATCTCCCTCCTGACCTTCCTTTCCTAACTCCTAGAGCGAGTCGTCTACACCCACTGCCTCAAATTTCCCAACTCCAACTCTCTCCTGGACCCCCTCCAATCTGGCTTCTTTCCCCTCCACTCCACCGAAACTGCCTTCTCAAAGGTCACCAGTGACCTCCTTCTTGCCAAATCCAATGGCTCCTACTCTATCCTAATCCTCCTCGACCTCTCAGCTGCCTTTGACACTGTCGACCTTCTTCTCCTCGACATGTTATCCAACCTTTGCTTCATGGACTCTATTCTGTACTCTCCTGGTTCCAGTCTTGTCTCTCTGGACGTTCATTCTCAGTCTTCTTCCTCCTTCCCCTCCCATCTCCTAACTTTAGGGGTTCCTCAAGGGTCAGGTTTTAGTCCTCTTCTTTTCTCCATCTATACTCACTCCCTTGGTGAACTCATTTGCTCCCATGGCTTCTACTATCATCTCTACACAGATGGCACCCAAATCTACAACTCCTCACCTGTTCCCTCTCCCTCCCTCCAGGTTCGTATCTCCTCCTGCCTTCAGCAGCTCTCCACCTGAATATCTGCCTGCCACCTAAAACTCAAGATGTCCAATACTGAGCTCCTTATCTTCCCTCCCAAACCTATCATCTCCCTGACTTTCCTGTCACTATGAACAACACTACCATCCTTCCTGTCTCACAGGTCCACAACCTTGGGTGTCATCCTTGATTCCACTCTCTCATTCACCCCACACATCCAATCCATCACCAAAACCAGCCGGTCTCACATTCACAACATCACCAAGCTCTGCCTTTTCCTCTACATCCAAGCCGCTACCTTGTTGGTACAATCTCTCATCATATCCCGACTGGATTACTACATCAGCCTCCTTTCTGTTCTCACATCCTCCTGTCTCTTCCCGCTTCATTCTATACTTCACTCTTCTGCCCAGATTATCTTTCTACAGCAACTCTCTGGGCGTGTTACTCCCCTCCACAAAAATCTTCAGTGGTTGCCTATCAACATTCGCATGAAGCAAAAACTCCTCACTATTGGCTTCAAAGCTCTCCATCACCTTGCCCAATCCTATGTAACCTCCCTTCTCTCTTTCTACAGTGCAGCCCACAAACTCCATTCCTCTGCCGCTAACCTGCTCACTGTGTCTCGTTCTCGCCTGTCCCACCATGGACTCATGGCCGACGTCCAACCTCTGGCCTGGAATGCCGTCCCTCCACACAACCGCCAAACTAGCTCTATTCCTACCTTCAAAGCCCTACTGCGAGCTCACCTCCTCTAGGAGGTCTTCCCAGACTAAGCCCCCTTTTCCTCTACTCCTGCTCCCCTTTCCATGCCCCACAGCACTTGTGCATATTTGTACATATTTATTACTCTATTTACTTTATTAATGATGTGCATATATCTATAATTCTATTTCTCTCTTTTGATGCCATTGATGCCTGTCTACTTGTTTTGTTTTGTTGTCTGTCTCCCCCTTCTAGACTATGAGCCTGTTGTTGGATAGGGACTCTCTCTATCTGTTGCCGAATTGTACTTTCCAAGTGCTTAGTACAGTGCTCTGCACACAGTAAGCACTCATTAAATACGTTTGAATGAATGAATCCCTTCCTCCATCTCAATGACTATATTTAATACAGCCATCAATTATCCTATGCCATTTCAAATAAAATATTTTCAAGAAAAGGAATAACTACTGCTTAATGGGATGAAGAGCTTATTACAGTTTCAGTTGATGTTAAAATTGACTGTAAGCTTCTAGAGAGAGAGAGTTATGTATTTGATGTGTGCTGTGCAGCTATGGCAGACGTAGGTTTTAGTAGATACAGTGTCTATTAAATGCTTATGTGCAAAGCAGGGTTATCAGTGGGTTCTACTCATACAGTTGCCTCAGTCCGTCCTTGCTGGTAGATGAGGCACAGAACAGGGGGTGAAAACTCTTTTCAGACATCGAGGGGGCAGCATTTATTATTTTCAATGGGAAGTAGTGTGCTTAGTGGAAAAACCACAAGTCTAGTAGTCAGAAGATTTGGGTTCTAATCCTGTTTCTTCCACTTGCCTGCTGTGTGACCATGGGCAAGTCACTTAAATTCTTTCTGTGTGCTTCAGTTACCTCATCTGCAAAATTCATTCATTCATTCAATCGTATTTATTGAGCGCTTACTGTGTGCAGAGCACTGTATTAAGCGCTTGGGAAGTACATGTTGGCAACATACAGAGACGGTCCCTACCCAACAGTGGGCTCACAGTCTAGAAGGGGGAGACAGAGAACAAAACAAAACATATTAACAAAATAAAATAAATAGAATAAATATGTACAAATAAAATTAATAAATAAATAGAGTAATAAATACATACAAACATATATACATATGGAAATTGATACTCTGAGCCCCATATGGAATGTAGACTGTGTCTAAAATGATTATCTTATATCTACCCCAGCAGTTAGTACAGTGCCTGACACACAGAAAGAACTTGAAAAACATGATTAAAAGTCATCTTTACATTACTTAGTACATTAATATTGGTGTATAATATTGCTAAGGGACTAATTCACGAGGCCGAGGTCTTTTAAACAAGTTGGGGAGGCCTGGAAATGCTTAATGGAAGGGATTTATTTGAGATCATATTTTTCACTGAAGGAAAGGGGGCAATGTTCTCGGTGGTACCTTCTCCTGCAATTGAAACTATGATGTGAGGATTTAGGATTCGAAAGAAAAAGAAACTCATAATAGGGAGATGGCTGCCATTAAATAAGATACAATGGAAAAACCACTAGAATGGAAGATAAATACTGGGAAAAGTAGCTTTCAGAATGCTGGAAATAATAAGGTGCCTATCCATGGAGTTTGAAAACTATGATGTATAATTGAGAGGACCATTAAGGACTTATCACCACGATAATGTTCAGATATCTTTGTTTCAGTTTTATGTTGTAATGTGAAGGTAATTTGTTCTTCACCTGCAGGTAGACAATCAGTAGTGAACTGTCTATAAGATGAATTTTGCAAGCATGATGCATGGTAGTCGGGTCAGAGTTTTTCTTCTTTTTTTCTTTTTCCTAATGGTATGTGTTAAGCGCTTACTATGTGCCAGGCACTGTACTTGGGCATTGCAGTAGATGCAAGCTAATCAAGTTGGACACAGTCCGTGTCCCACATGGGACTAACAGGCTTAATCCCCTTTTCAAAGTGATGTAACTGAGGCACAGAGAGGTTGAGTGACTTGCTCAAGGTCACACACATCCAGTGGCAGAGCCAGCATAATTGTGCAGTTCCTTCCTGATCCTAAAGACATCAGTTCTTCTTCTTATCAGTGCCTTCAGTAAAGGGATGAAGCAAACCTCCCGAACTTGGAAATTCTGCTCCTTTGTTCCTACTTTCATCTCCTTCCTAAAATGCTTGCCCTACTGAAGAAAACCATGCATATTAATGTCTTCGAGACTGGTTAAAAAATTACAAATAAAAAGGCAGACTTCAAGAGTAAAAATGTATGATCAGGCTTGGTTCATGTGAGCGAACTCTAGAGAGTTACAGTGAAGATATGGATGTTTTGTCTTATTCACTATGTTTCAATATTTTATCACTTCAGGCAAAGTCACGACTTCCAGGGACAGCCTTTGCTGACTTCATGGAAAACCAGAACAATATTTCAGAATTTATTCACTTGGGACTTTCCCCAAATCCTACAGTGTAGTTTTGGGCTGTTTCTGCTCCTTTATATTGGCATCACGATGTGAACTCTGCTCATTCTCCTCACCATTCGGTTCAGCCACCTAATCAATCAGCCAGTGTATTTCTTCCTCAGTTACTTGTCCCTTGTGGATCTCTGCTGCATCTCCACCATCTCCCCTAAACTCATCACTGACTCGATGGTGGAGAGGACGACCATCCATCGCTTAGAACAGTGCTCTGCACATAGTAAGCACTTAACAAATACCAACATTATTATTATTTCCTTCCCCAACTGTATGACCCAGCTTTTTGTTTCTCACTTCTTTGGCGGTGTTGAGATCTTCATCCTGGTGTGGCTGGCTTATGATAGCTTCGTGGGCATATGCAAACAACTGCATCATGACCCGGTGGACTTGTAACGGCATGCTGCTTATAGTCTGTGTCAAGGCATTCGTGCATGCAATGGCTTAGTTACTCCTCACCCTCCAGTTGCCCTTCTGTGGGCCGGATCAGATCGACCACTATTTTTGTGATGTGAATCCCTATTTGAAACTCACCTACACCGACACTTACGTTGCAGCCTATGCTCACCTTTGTGGTGTTGCTCATTTCTTACATAGTTATATTAGTTTTCATAAGAACACACTCTCCTCACAGTCGGTGCAAGGCCCTGTCCACCTGCGGTTCCCATATCACCATGGTGGTCTTATTCTTTAGGCCCTGCATCTTCATCTACATATGTCCAGCCATCACGTTCATGGCGGACAAAGTACTTGCTGTGTTTTACACCATAATTGATCCCATGTTCAACCCTCCCATTTACATTCAGAGAAAGACAGAGATGATAAGTGCCATCAGGAAGGTGTGGTGTAGGAGGGTGTTTTGGGGGGAGAAATAGACGTTTATTTCCTTCTGATTCCCATCTCACGTTCCCATTAATTCTTTCAATCACATTTATCGTGCACTTACTGTGTGCAGAGCACTGTACTAGGCACTTGGGAAGTACATGTCAGCAACGAAGAGAGACAATCCCTGCCCAAAACGGGCTCATAGTCTAGAATGTCCTTCAGCATCCTCTAATCTTGTGGGTCACACCAAAGCAGCATGGCTTAATGGCTAGGGCACCAGCCTTTAAGTTAGGAGGACCTGGGTTCCAATTCTGAATCCACCACTTGTCTGTTATGGGACCTTGGGCAAGTCACGTAACTTCTCTGAGCCTCAATCACCTCTTCTGTAAAATGAGGATTAAGATTGTGAGACCCATGAGGGACATGGACTGTGTCCAACCAGATTATCCTTTATCTGACACAGAGTAAGCACCAAAAAAACCCCTGTTCACTCCCTACAATCTGCAGGTCACGTGATTTTTATTTTAATCGTTTTAACTCCTGGTCTATCATCCTGGGAAGGGCCATTGCCAGGGTTCCCTCAGCTAGTATGGCACTGTACCAAAAGGAGATCTTCCCATCTCAGCTTTTAGCAACCTAGATGAACAAAGGGTCTCTTAAGGCACCTGCTTTCTTGTCTAGAGACTGAATCATTACTGGAGTTGCCAGAACGGTAACCCAGGGTCATCCCAGTTGACGACAGTGGTTCGGAGGAATCTCGGGGGGCTAGTTTAGTCCTGTAATCTTTCTGACGTTTCCAATGCATTATACTGGAAGGTTGGGAGAAAGATGAAACAGGAAACACAGATCACCTTATTTTACCTCTCCCTCATCAGCAACCTCCTTTATTGCCTTTCCTTCTTCTCACTTGCTCCTTCTGAGTCTCACTGTTGATGATATTTGATATTGTTGCTGACTGTCCCAGAATATGAATTTTTAACAAATGTGTCCTGACTTCATACGTCTATTTCTGAAGAAAAATAGAGCAGAGAAACTTTGTCCCTGAGCAGGTTCAGGAAATTGCCGGGTTCCCAGGTTTCTGACAGCATTCCTGTGGTAGGACTGTAGGAGATTTGTCCTACCCAGAATACATCATGTACTCTAATTTTGTTTTATTCTCCCAGGCATTTGGTGCAGTGCTCTGCCCATAGGTGCTCAGTACATGCTAATGATTGAAAAGTTCGGTGCAATTGGGCATAGTTGAGAAACCGTCAGTCATTTATTGTGATATGTAGTAACCAGGAATGGCTGGTTCAGTTTAAAGTAATTCTAGAAAAAGCAAGTAAACATCAGTCAAGGGCTGATTTTTTATATTTTCTTTTTAATCATGCCCAACCAACTGAAAGTTAACATGAAATGCTGTCATTGAATCATCACTGGAGAGGCTTATTTAAGGGCAGAGCACAGGCTTAGCTCTGCAGTTCATTGCTCTAATCTGCCCTTCCATGTTCTCCCTCCTCAAATATATGGGCTTCTCCTTTGGGCCAGAGTTTGACCCTTAAAGTAGGATATTTCTGTCCATTTTAAGTTATGCTCTCTTTTAACTATTTTATGCTGGGCAATTTCCCCAATTAATTTTCCTCTCCTTAAGTCATATGCTTCCAACATTTGCATCAATACACTTGCATGCACAAGCACTAACCACCTCTATACACACTGAATTATGTTCTTTACCTTTAAAGCAGTTACTCATCTTCATATTCATCTTTCTATTTTTGTCTTCCTCCTATCTGTAAATGACTTTATATCAGCCTTCCCTTTTAGTTTGAAAGATCACTGAGAACAGGGATCCTGCCTATCATGCAGTCTTAATCCCCATTTTACAGATGAGGTAACTAAGGCATAGAGACGTTAAGTGCCCGAAGTCACACAGCTGACAAGTGGCAGAGGCGGGATTAGGACCTACGACCTCTGACACCCAATCCCGTGTTCTTTCCACTAAGCCACACTTCTTCTCTATTGTATTCTTCCAAGAATTTAGGACAGTATTCTTCACAGAGGTAGCACTCACAACTACCAGTTATTGAATAGTAGAATGAGGGGGCACCCACTGAAGTGAGGTTCAAGATTAACAAGCCACTTTTTTATAGAACAGGTATTGAGCATAGTGATAACAAGGTCTTTGGGGCCAGAAACCTGCATTCTAATTTCAAGGACGTTACCTTCAGATTCAGGGAGGAGGGTGATGTTGTCAATGGAGATTTAAGCACTTTGACCCTCATCCAACCCTCACCACTACACCTATTGCACATATCCTCTTATTCCATTGCATCCCCTACCTGTACTTTATTTTAAAGTATGTTTCCTAGACTGTATTGTTAACTCCTGGAGAACAAGGATCATGTTCACCAACTCTATTGTATTCTCTTAAACGTTTAGTACAGTTTTATCATCCACAGTAAGTGTTCAGTAAATACCTCTGATTGATTGATTGTAGATGAGAAGTTCGGGAGAGAAGAGGATTAGAAGGGAAGTTGAGAAATTCAATTTTAGACTTGGACAACTGGACATGATGTGGAGGCAGGAAGAGATGGATTGGCTAGTGTGTGTGTAGGAGGTCAGGGCTACAGAGACAGTTTGGGGCTATCAGGGAGTAGCTGAAATCGTGTTTTTCTATGAATTCTGTATGTGACAATAATGCAAAATAAGCAGTATCTTCAACTCCACCCTCTCTTTCAACCCCAATATTCAGGCTGTTGCCAAATGCTTTGGTTTTACGATTACAGCATTCCCAGAACTGGCCTTGTCCTCTTCACCCTAGTGGCCACCACACTAGTCTAGGCATTTTTCTTATCCTGACATAACTATTCTACCTGATTCCTCACTGATCTCCCAGCCTCCATTCTCTCTTCCCTCCAGTCCATATTTCACTCTGTTTCCCAGATCATTTCTCTGGGATGTTCTACCCACAGCTCTTCACTTGTCAAAGAAGTTTTTTTAATATTAATAATAATAATGATGATGACGTTTATTAAGTGCTTACTAAGTGCAAAGCACTGTTCTAAGCGCTGGGGAGGTTACAAGGTGATCAGGTTGTCCCACGGAGGGTTCACAGTCTTAATCCCCATTTTACAGATGAGGTAACTGAGGCAGAGAGAAGTTAAGTGACTTGCCCAAATTCACACAGCTGACAATTGAACCCATGACCTCTGACTCCAAAGCCCGTGCTCCTTCCACTGAGCCACGATTAATGTAAGGTTCTACCTGAAGATTCTTGCTAATAAGGCTCTTCTGAGGATGAACCTAAGTTTATCGGACAGCTCTCTCCTGCCCTGCCTCCTTTATCTCTGTCCCTTTATTTTTCTGTCTTTATGACTGCTTATGGATCTCTCTTTAACTATCTTTCTTTTCAGCCCTGGCATCCAACCTGCACCTCAGACCTCCTCATATATGAAAATAGTAAGAGAAACTCTGCATAACTACCAACTAATGTTTACCCTGCCTCCACAATATAATAACTGGTGAAATAAATGCATCCTGAAAATACTTGATGATAGTGAGGATGAGAAATGTTATAGAATTTAATTTAAATCTTGAAATGTTTACAGAAAATTTGAAGGTTCTAAGCAATGAATTGTTGAGGGTCCAATGGCCTTTCCAGGATGTTTACACTTAGACAAATGATCTCAGCAAATATTAAGGGATGAGGTATTAATTGTTAGAAAGAGTCCAGAACTCTGGCTTTTAGTCCTAGTTCTGCAATTTGACTACTGTGGGACCTTGGGCAAGTTACTTAACTTCTCAGTGCCTCAGTTTCTTCATCTGTACAATGCAGATAAAATACCTGTATCCCCTGGAGTCCTACAGTCTAATCTAAAGAGGAAGGGGGTACAGGTATTCTATCACCCTTGTGCAGGTGAAGAAATTGAGACACCGAGAAGCTAAGGGACTTGCCCAAATCTGGGCTGTCTCTGATTTGATTACCTTGTGTCTATCGCAATGTTCCCCCTTCTAGACTGTGAGCCCACTGTTGGGTAGGGACCTTCTCTATATTTTGCCAACTTGTACTTCCCAATCGCTTAGTACAGTGCTCTGCACACAGTAAGCGCTCAATAAATACAATTGAATGAATTAATGAATGTTTAGTATAGCATTATAAACTTCCAATTGCCTTCCTCACTACCTTGATAATCATCATGATCATCATTATTATTATATTTTAATGAATTTTTAATAGTACAGAAGTCCCTCAATTTCTGTTCAGAGTGAGGACCTAGTGTTCTGAGCTAGTGCTTCAAAATTAGTAATACTTGATATTTCTCCATTTGGCTGATTCAGGTAAATATCCATCTACTGTACACACATCACCTTGGCCGACCTGATGGAGAATTCAAACAACTTCATAGAGTTTGTCTTAAGGGGTCTGTTCCCAAACCAAGAGGGGAAGGTAATTTGTTTTGTGTAGTTTTTACTCTGTTATCTAGCCAACTTGGTGGTCAAGCTTCTTATCCTCATCACCATCAGAAACAGCCATCTTAGTCAGCAGCCTATGCACATTTTCCTCAATTCTTTGTCTGTCATGGACCTCTGCTTCACTTCCACGGTTTTGTTTTAATGGCATTTATTAAGCGCTTACTATGTGCAGAACACTGTTCTAAGCGCTGGGGAGGTTACAAGATTATCACGTTGTCCCTCATGGGGCTCACAGTCTCAATCCCCATTTTACAGATGAGGTAACTGAGGCACAGAGAAGTGAAGTGACTTGCCCAAAGTCACACAGCTGACAATTGGTGGAGCCGGGATTTGAACCCATGATCTCTGACTCCAAAGCCTGGGCTCTTTCCTACTGAGCCACGCTGCTTCCCTAGAACAGTTGTTTCTAAGATGATCGCAGACCTATTGGTAGAAAGAAAAACCATCTCCCACAACTTCTGCATGGTCCAACTCTTTGGTGCTCACTTCGGCGGTGCCAAGATATTCATCCTAATGTCTGCGGCTTACCATTGCTACATCACCATCTGCAAGCCTCTCCACTATCTGATCGTTATGAGCCGGCTGGCTTGCCACACATTGTTCTTGGCCTCTTTTGTAGGGGCTTTTCTGCATTTGATCATGCAGATATTCATCATAGTGCAGCTGCCTTTCTGTAGCCCCAGTCAGATAGACCACTATTTCGGTGATGTGTTTCCTCTGCTGAAGCTCGTCTATACCGAGAACTATTTTGTCAACGTCTTAATCATTGTCAGCACTGGTGTTCTGTCCTTACTAAACATTTTTGCCTAGACTGTTTCCTATGTCATTATTTTATCTGCCCTGAGAAAACATTCCACAGAGGGTTGGCACAAAGGTCTCTCGTTGACACAATGTTCTCTCTACCTGTGGTTCGCACATCGCCATGGTACTCATTTTTTTCTTGCCCCTCATCTTTACTTATATTCCCACGGATGATTCCTCCAGTGAGGATAGAGACTCTTTTACACCATCATCGCCCCCATGTTCAATGCCTTCATCTACATGCTGAGATACACCGAGGTAATGATAATAATAATAACGATAGCATTTGTTAAGTGCTTACTATGTGCCAAGCACTGTTCTAAGCGCTGAGTGGGATTCAAGGTAATCAGGTTGTCCCACATGGGGCTCACAGTCTTAATCCTCATTTTCCAGATGAGGGAACTGAGGCACAGAGAAGTTAAGTAACTTGCCCAAAGTCACACAGCTGACAAGTGGCAGAGCTGGGATTAGAACCCATGACATCTGATTCCCGAGACCGTACTCCTTCTTCTGAGCCATGCTTGCCATGAGAAAGGTCTGGTGTAGGAAAGTGTTATCAGAAAGAAAATGAATGCATAAAATTGACTTCCATTTCTCTTGTTTTCTGTACACTTCAGCAAAGCATTATGCATTAGCATTAGCATGTGTTTTCTGGACACATTAGTGCACATTAGCATACTCACACTTTGTATTTCCAGACCTCCTGCTAGTCCCAGTCAAGCAGTCTTATTTATTGACTACTTACATAGTGCAGAGCTCTGTACCAAGTGCTTGGAATAGTACAATAACACAGAACTGGGAGACATGATCCTTTTATAGTGTCGATCAAATGATCATCAGCATGTCTGGTTTTTTTGTGGCAGGGTTAACATCACATGGCTATCAACCATTCTATGGTAGGCTTATGCCAAGGCTATCCCTCTTACAAAATCTTCAAGATCATGGAAATCTTCATGTACTTCTTGAGAACTATTTCAAATGGTAGTCATTTGCATGTGTAATGGCTACTGGAACAGTCATCATTTTGTAATTAAAAAATGAAACCAGATGTTTTGTGTGATTCGTTTCAATGTGCTTGTGGCATCATGGTTCCTCTCAGTGAGACAGTAAGTTACCTTTGCAAATAACTTTCAAAAATTTTCAGAACTGAAAAATTCATTTACTCTGCATATTTTGCATCTGCCCTGCCTGCATTTACCATAGTTCCTCCCTCACACTTCAGACACTGGCTCCATACAGTTAAGAGACTAGTATCCAGAGCTTAGTACAGTGCCTGGCACAGAGTAAGTGCTTAACAAATATCATAAATAATTATTATTGTTAGTATGCTAAAGCCTGAAAATCCTAACATGAATTCATATGAAAACTAATCTTGAAGGAAATAATTAGAGGACCATTGCTTGCTTTCTGTGTCTATTTTGCCTTTAATATTCGTAGGATTGGGCGATTTTATTCCCCCTGACTGGATGAAAGGATGTAGACCTTACCTGGAAGATATCAAGACTGGCAGCCATTAATCTAATTGTGTAGCCAAATTGAAAGAAGGATGGGACTAAGAGTTAGGAGACCGAGGTTCAAATTCCAGCTTCATCACTAACCTGAGTGACTTTCCACAAGTTGCTTAACTGCTCTTGACCTCACTTTCCTCATCTGAAAAGTGGAATCAGAAACTTATTTTCCAACCCCTTAGACTCTGATCCCTGCCTAGAACAGGGACTATGTCCATCTGATGATCTTGTCTCTACCCCCTGCACTTAGCAGAGTATTGGACACCTACTAAACACTGAATGATTGTTATTATTATTATTATTATTATTGTTATTATCCAGTTTTCCAATACTAAGAAAAGGTGACTGCATTAAACTCTCAGGCTGATAGAGCAGAATTGGAAGCAGATGATTTATAATTTACTATTTCCCTTCTATAAACATATGTATTTATATATTTTCTGACCCCAGGAATCAATTAATCATATTTATTGAGCTCTTTATTATGTGCAGAGATCTGTACTAAGAGCTTGGGAAAGTACAGTATAACAATATAATAGGTGAGTGTGCTGCCTTTGAACCAATACATTTTCTCTTTCTCCCTCTCTCTCTTCTTCCCTCTCTCTTTCTCTTTCTCTCTCTCCTCCTTTTCCTCCCTCTCCCTTCCTCCAGCTCTACTACTACTGTGTGACTAGGCCCAGGTTTAGATTATAACTAATGTTTAGGTTAAGGCTAAAATAATGATCCTTTTTAACTTTAAACCCCAAACCCATCACAACCTAAGCCACAAATGGCCAAAAAAGATTCAAACAGCACTCAGTAATCAGCCATATGCTTATGGTGTTAGGCAATAATGGAGACTTGTATATAGAGATTAATCAATGAAAAAGCACGTTTTCTACCTTCATGGGATGTTCTATGATGGACTCTTGCCATGGTCATCAACAACACAACATTATCAAGGGAGTAAAACCCAAACAGATACATTTGCAACAAGATCGCAACAAGTTTGCAGCAAACTCCTCACTCTTTGCTTCAAGGCTCTCCATCACCTCAGCCCCTCCTACCTCACCTCCCTTCTCTCCTTCTACAGCCCAGCCTGCACCCTCCGCCCCTCTGCCACTAACGTCCTCACTGTACTTTGCTCTCGCCTGTCCCACCGTCGACCTCTGTCACATGTCCTTCCCCTGGCCTGGAATGCCCTCCCTCCACACATCCACCAAGCTAGCTCTCTTCCTCCCTTCAAAGCCCTAAGAGGCCTTCCCAGACTAAGCCTCCTTTTCCTCTCCTCCTCCTCATCCCCACCACCCTACCTCCTTTCCCTCCCGACAGAACTTGTATATATATTTGTACAGATATTTTACTCTATTTTACTTGTACATATTTACTATACTATTTATTTTGTTAATGATAATAATAATAATAATGATGATGATGACATTTATTAAGTGCTTACTATGTGCAAAGCACTGTTCTAAGCACAGGGGAGGTTACAAGGTGATCAGGTTGTCCCATTGGGAGCTCACAGTCTTGATCCCCATTTTACAGATGAGGTAACTGGGCAAGTCACTTAACTTCTTTGGGCCTCAAAGTCACACAGCTGACAATTGGCGGAGCCGGGATTTGAACCCATGACCTTTGACTCCAAAGCCCGTGCTGTTTCCACTGATCCACGCTGCTTCTCTAATGATGTGCATATAGCTTAAATTCTATTCGTTCTGACGACTTTGAAACCTGTCTACATGTTTTGTTTTGTTGTCTGTCTCCCCCTTCTAGACTGTGAGCCCATTTTTGGGTAGGGAACATCTTTATATGTTGCCAACCTGTACTTCCCTAGCGCTTAGTATAGTGATCTGCACACAGTAAGTGCTCAATAAATATGACTGAATGAATGAGTGAAGGTACTGACTCTCTCTAGCATTTGAAATCAAAGGAATAGTTTACAAAAGCAGTAACAGCATTTGCTAAGCACTCACTGTGTGTGGACCACTGTATTAAGATCTGGGAGAAAATCCACAGATGGGAATTAGACCCTGACCCTGTCCCTCAGGGGTTTCACAATCCAAACCCATAAGATCTCTCAAGTTAACTTGGCCACTGAGCATCTGATTTTTGTTCAGTGAATGAGATGTTTGGCTCTCTCAGTGTGAACAAGCACCTCTGCAAAGAGTTTAAGGGAACACTAGATCAAAAGGACTTGAGGGGTGGATGAGATGAGGCAAGAAGGAAGGAACTGATCAGTAGAAAGCAGCAACAATATAGGTAGAGTAAATATGAAGGGAGCTAGAAGAGAGAAGAAAGAAGAGAAGCAGTGTTGCTTAGTGGAAGGAGCACAGACCTCGGTTCTAATCCTGACTCCTCCACTTGTCTGCTGTGTGACCTTAGGCAAGTCATTTCATTTCTCTGTGTCTCAGTTACCTCATCTATAAAACAGGGATTAAGACAGTGCGCTCCATGTGGGACAAGGACAGTGTCCTACCTGATGATCTTGAATCTACCCTAGTGCTTTGTATAGTGTCTGGCACATAGTGAGCACTTAACTCATACCATTAAGAAAAAGAGAGTGAGAGTGGAAGGGTGAGTTGGAGGAGATGTGGAGAAGAACTCATCATGCTAGCCTTTCAGTTAGCTGATATTTGGTTACCTGAATTAGAAAGGAAGCAACTGAAAAGAAAAACAAGTAAGCTTTCTTCATCAGATGATGAAACTGATACCAGGTTCATTAGACTCATATGCTAAAGTTCACAGCTGGACAGTCCCTCGGAAACTGGTTCCCTTGAGACTTCATATGCCTTTAAATATTTTATGGAGGATTTTTGGGCTGGTTCATCAGAGAACCTGGTGCAACCTAACAGCTTTTCTGTTCTTCCTGAGCTCATGAAGATGAGAAAGAATGACTCAGCAGGCTCAGGCCATTTTGGCTTCTAAGAGTTTACTGCTGTCCTTTAGGAGTGACGGGCACCTCAACTGGCTCTAGGGTAAGATGGACCTGTCAGTCAGTCAGTCAGTTGTATTTATTGAGTGCCTACTACTACTAATGATAAAAATGTTGATATTTGTTAAGCGGTTACTATGTGCCAAGCACTGTCCAGAGCACTGTACCAACCACTTGGGAGAGTACAATACAACAATGAACAGGCACCTTTCCTGCCCACAGTGGCTGCACTTTGAGGAAAAGAATATTAATGTTTGAGTAGTAGGGGGCAATTCAATAAAAGCCAGTAAAGGAATTTTACATGTACAGAGCAGGACTATCAAGACTTTGGCCCGTAGGAAAAAGGTTTTATATTCATTCACCCACAAACACACCAGGGTGTGTTGAGATGTGGCAATATTTTTGTGTTCCACATGGACTCTCATAGACTGACAGGATCCTGGGCAGAACTTTCTGGCACAGCTGCTCAGACCCACAGTTCAGGTGTTGCTGTTCATGTGGATGATGACAAGGGAGAAGAGGATGCTTAAGAACTGCCATATCCCGACCATCCCCAAATACCTATTTAGAACTGACAGGTGAAGTGCTTAGAAACCTCACTGTAGGAGAATCTTATCCCCTTTCTCCCACCAGCCTTACTACTCAGGCTGGGGCATGGAAATCAACCTTCCTAGATCATTATTTTCCCAGGAAATAAAGAAAGAAGACTGTGTACTAAACATCACTGGAATCTTCTCATCTAAAGGTTGTGAATTTGGAAATATGCTCTCTTTCTCTTTTTCTGTGTCATTCTTGTTTAGTTCAAAAGGAATTTACAATTTACTCTCTTTTCTAGCCTTGAAAGTATTTGTAAGGGACGTCTTCCCCTTCCTCTTCCTCTTTGTCCTCTTCCAAAACTTTCTGCTTCTTTGTTCTTCGTTTTTATGGTATTTTCTCAGCACTTATCATGTGCCAGTCACTGTGCTAAACACTGGGGTAGATACGAGGTAATCAGGTTGAACCTAGTCCCCATTCCATATGGGGCTAACGTCTTAATTCCCATTATACAGATGAGGTAACTGAGGTAAAGAGAAGTGACGTGAACTGCCCAAGGTCACACAGCAGACAAGTGACAGAGCAGGGTTTAGAACCCAGGTTCTTCTGACTCCCAGGCCTGCGCTCTATCCATTAGGCCACACTGATTCTCATTGCCAAATTCTTGGGTCAGGGGAAAGCTGCCCAAGACTGCAGATTCCATTGGGATACTCCTGGCCACATCTGCTGACCTAGGCCATTGGGTGAGATAAGCTGCTTGGAACCAACTATCTATGTTACAGCATCATTGGTCAGTGACCAAAGTGAAGATTATGAGGAACTCAGCTGCTAGGGGTTGAATGTGTTGGGGAGAGGACTAGAGGAGGCAGCCAATATGGCAGTTGGCAGGAAATCAGGCCTACCCCTTGACTTCAACAGATGCCCCAGTAAACCTTCCATGGATTTCAGATGTTGTGGGTCATCTTACTCCCTCACACTGCAGACCGATTCATCATGTGAACACATCTGAAAGAGATCAGTACGATGAACCTCTTCTTGTATCTGGAGGGATTCCTCCTGCAACATTTACCAATTGGAATATTTTTATTTCCTTCTAGATTTTTCTATTTTCAGAAAGGATTACAATTTGCATTATGGTTCAGCAGTCAAACTGAATTGAAGATCTGAATTGGAATAAAAATATTCTAACAACCTATCTATTAATAATCGATGATGATAATTGTGGAACTTAGGCACTTACTATTTGCTATGCTCTGTGCTAAGCACTGGGGTAAGTGAAAGATAATCAGGTCCCAAATGGGGTTCATAGTCTAAGCAGAAGGGAGAAACGGTATTGAATCTCCACTTTGTAGATAAGGAAACTGAGTCCCAGAGAAGTGAAGTGACTTGCACAAGGTAACACAGCGGGTACATGATAGAGTTGGGAGTAGAACCACAGTCCTCTTCGGTAAGGAATCATTTACATGAACCGGACATTGAAAACAATTGATTAATTTTGTATACTTGGTATTCTTTCAGATCATTTAAAGCTTTCCTGCACTCTTACTGATTTCACTGAACACATGGACAACAATGTCACTGAATTTGTTCCCATGGGATTATCCCCAAACCTGGAGGTACAAACACTGTGCTCTGTCCTGTTCTTGACATTCAATCATATTTATTGAGCATTTACTGTGTGCAGAGCACTGTACTAACCGCTTGGGAAGTACCAGTTGGTAACATATAAAGACGGTCCCTACCCAACAATGGGCTCACAGTATAGAAGGGGGAGACAGACAACAAAACAAAACATATTAACAAAATAAAATAAATAGAATAGTAAATATTTACAAGTAAAATAAATAGAGTGATAAATCTGTACAAACATATATACAGGTGCTGTAGGGAGGGGAAGGAGGTAGGGCAGGGGGATGGGGAGGGGGAGAGGAAGGAGGGGACTCAGTCTGGGAAGGCCTCCTGGAGGAGGTGAGCTCTCAGTAGGGCTTTGAATGGAGGAAGAGAGCTAGCTTGACGGTTGTGTGGAGGGAGGGCATTCCAGGCCATGGGGAGGACATGGGCTGGGGATCGACGTCAGGACAGGCAAAAACGAGGCACAGTGAGGAGGTTAGCAGCAGAGGAGTTGAGGGTGCTGGCTGGGCTGTAGAAGGAAAGAAGGGAGGTGAGGTAGGAGCAGGTGAGGTGATGGAGAGCCTTGAGGCCGAGAGTGAGGAGTTTTTGCCCGATGCGTAGGTTGACTGGTAGCCACTGGAGATTTTTGAGGAGGGGAGTAACATGCCCAAAGCGTTTCTGCACAGAGATGATCTGGGCAGCAGCATGAAGCATAGATTGAAGTGGGGAGAGAGAGGAGGATGGGAGATCAGAGAGGAGGCTGATGCAGTAATCCAGTCAGGATAGGATGTGAAATTGAACCAGCAGGGTAGTGGTTTGGATGGAGAGGAAAGTGCGGATCTTGGAGATGTTGCAGAGGTGAGACAGGCAGTTTTTGATGACAGATTGGATGTGAAGGGTGAACGAGAGAGCAGAGTCGAGGATGACACCAAGGTTGTGGGCTTGTGAGATGGGAAGGATGGTAGTGCCATCAACAGTGATGGGAAAGTCAGGGAGAGGGCAGGGTTTGGAATGGAGGATAAGGAGTTCAGTCTTGGATATATTGAGTTTTAGATGGCGGGCAGACATCCAGATGGAGATATCTTGAAGGCAGAAGGAGACATGAGCCTGAAGGGAGGAAGAGAGAGCAGGGGCAGAGATGTAGATTTGGGTGTCATCAGCGTAGAAATGATAGTTGAAGCTGTGGGAGCGAATGAGTTCACCAAGGGAGTGAGTGTAGATAGAGAACAGAAGGGGACCAAGAACTGACCCTTGAAGAACCCCTATAGTAAGGGGATGGGAGGGGGAGGAGGAGCCCACAAAACAGTCTGAGAATGAACGGTCGGAGAGATAAGAGGAGAACCAGGAGCGGACAGAGTCTGTGAAGCCAAGGTTGAATAGCATGTTGAGGAGAAGGGCGTGGTCCACAGTGTCGAAGGCAGCTGAGAGGTCGAGGAGGATTAGGATAGAGTAGGAGCCATTGGATTAGGCAAGAAGGAGGTCATTGGTGACCTTTCTGAGGGCAGTTTCAGTGGAATGTAGGGGACGGAAGCCAGAAGCCAGATTGGAGGAGGTCGAGGAGAAAGTTAGCGTTGAGGAATTCGAGACAGTGGGTGTAGACGACTCGTTCAAGGAGTTTGGAAAGGAATGGTAGGAGGGAGATTGGGCGATAACTAGAAGGTGAGGTGGGATCAACAGAGGGTTTTTTTAGGAAGGGGAGACGTTGGCATGTTTGAAGGCAGAGGGGAAGGAACAAGTTGAGAGTGAGAGGTTGAAGATGGAAGTTAAGGAGGGGAGGAGGGACGGAGCGAGAGATTTCATAAGATGATAGGGAATGGTGTCAGAAGCACAGGTGTCTGGAGTAGCACTTGAGAAGATGGAGGATATCTCATCTGAGGATCCTGCTCGGATGGGAGAGTAGCAGAGAGGGTTGAGAGCCGGGGGGTTGGAGAAGGGTGAGGAGTGACTTTGGGGAGCTCAGACCTGATGGAGTTAATTTTAGTAATGAAGTAGGAGGCCAGATTGTTGGGGGTGAGGGAAGGAGGAAGGGGAGGAACAGGGGGCCTGAGAAGGGAGTTAAATGTATGGAAGAGCTGAAGGGGATGATGGGCATGGGTGTCAATAAGAGAGGTGAAATCGTTTTGTCTGTCAGAGGAGAGGGTAGAGTTAAGGCAGGAAAAGATAAATTTGAAGTGAACGAGGTTGGCCTGGTGTTTAGAATTTTGCCAGCAGCCTTCAGCAGCTAACATGTTACCTTACAGTGTTCTTGAGAAATCTTCTCACTTTCATCACCATCAGATGTAGCCATCTGATCGACCAGCCTATGTATTTCTTTCTCAGCCTGTTTTCTGCCATGGATCTCTGCTGTACCCCCACCATTGTTTCCCAGATGAACAGAAACCTCCTTTTTGGGAGCAAAACAATTTGTTTTTCCAACTGTTTGGCTCACCTCTTTGCCGTGCATTTCTTTGACAGGGTTGAGATCTTCATTCTAGTGGGAATGGCTTACGACTGTTACATTGCTATCTGAAAACCCTTACACTTCATGGCAGTAATTAACAAGATGACATGCTACCTATTAATCCTGGCTACCTGTGGGTTAGCCCTTCTGCATTCATTGGCATAAACTCTCATGGTAGCCAAATTATCCTTCTGTGGACTCAATCAGCTAGATCACGTCTTTTGTGATGTCATGCCCCTTCTGAAACTGGTCTGTACTGACACCCATACCATAAACGTTTTAGTGGTTGCCAATTCAGGGACAGCTTCTTTAATAACTTTCTTCATCTTGGTGATTTCTTATGCTGCCATACTGTATAACCCAAGAACATATTCAGCTCAGGTCATTTAGAGAGCCCTTTCCACATGCAGCTCCCATATAGCTATTGTGGTTATATATTTTGTTCCTTGTATTTTCACCTACACTCTTCCTCTTAACACCATCGGTGAGGATCATATGTTTGGTGTTCTTTGTACTGTGAATGCTCCCATTCTGAATCCTTTCATCTACACCCTGAGAAAATTGGAAATGAAAGTATGGTACAAGAAAGCATTCTTGGGATAAAAACAGAACCAGTGACGTCTCATTTACCTTTGTCCCCCTCCCTCCTCAAATCCAACAGACAATTACTCTCCCTCTCTTCAAAGCCTCATTGAAGGGCCAACTCCTCCAAAGGGCCTTTCCAGGTTAAACTCCCACTTTTCTCTTCACCCACTCCCTTCTTCATCACCCTGAGTTGCTTTCTTTGTTCTTTTCCCCTCCCACCCCCACAGCACTTATGCATATATCTGTAATTTATTTATTTATTTTAATGTCTGTCCCCCCACTTCCGCAGACTGTAAGCTCGTTGTGGGCAAAGGATGTGTCTACATATTGTTGTAGCTTACTCTCCCAAGTGCTTAGTACAGTGCTCTGCACACAGTAAACGCTCAATCAATACAATTGCATGAATGAATGAATTCAGAGTCTGCCTTAAAGGTATACAAATCACAAAATTCAATTGTTACTATTGTTGTTATTATGATCCATATCACCAGATTTAGGAGACACCACTACTGGCCACCAGGTACGGACATTTCCATGATTATTGTCTCTCAGGGTGAAGTTTCTAGTTGGCTATCTTTGTATGATGCCCAGTGGTGAGGCAAAATAAGCAAAAGCTCCTATTGTTTGGTATTTGTTAAGTGCTTACTAAGTTTCAAACATTATTCTAAGGACTGGGGAGAGTACAGTGTATCAGAGTTGGTAAACACGTTCCCTCATGTGTACATGGGGCCCACAGTCTAAATAGGAGGGACAACAGGCATTTCATCCCCATTTTACAGTTGAGGAGACTGAAGCCCAGAGAAGTTAAGTGATTTGCCCAATGTCATACAGCAGGCAAGTGGTTGGGGAAATCAGGATTAGAACCCAGGTCCTCTGACTCCCAGACAAATGCTCTTTCCACTGCTTCCCATTTTTTTTCAAGGATGTCCAGCTGCATTAACCTTACATGTCTGGTCTCATCACAATCACCCAGTTTATTCCTTCTGCCCCTCCCAAGATCATCTCCAGTCCTGATATTTTTCTTTTCCTGCAGTCTTGTATTTCCTCCTGCCTTCAGGACAGCTATACTTGGGTGTCCAGCCAACATTTCAAATTTAACATGTCTGAAACAGAGCTCATTATTTTCCCACGCAAATCATTTCCTCCCTGTGACTTTCCCATCACTGTAGGCAGCACCATCATCCTCCCTTTTTTAGTGGTATCTATTCAACACTTACTCTGTGCCAGACACTGTACTAAGCACTGGGGTAGATATGAGTTTATCAGGTTGGATGCATTTTATGTCTCACACAGTACTCACTGTCTTAATCCATATTTTACAGATGAGGTAACTGAGACACAGAGAAATTAAGTGACTCGCCCAGGGTCACACAGCAGTCAAGTGGTTTATCAGGGAATAGAACCCAGATCCTTCTGATTCCCACCCCTGTGCTTTATCTACTAGGCCATGCTGCTTCCCTGTCTTACAAAATAGCTGTAAGTTTGGTCTTCTCCTCAACTCATCTCTCTTATTCAACCCACATATTAAATATGTCACCAAATCCTGTAGGTTCTACCTTATCAAATCATAAAATTCTGCCATTTCCTCTTCCATCCAAACTGCTAATATCTTGATCCAAGCTCTTATTAATTAATTAATTCATTCATTCAATCATATTTATTGAGCACTTATTGTGTTCAGAGCACTGTGCTAAGCGCTTGGGAAGTACAAGTTCCTCTCCCTCGTTGATTACTGCATCAGCCTCCATGCTGACCCCCCTTCCTCCTGCCTCTCTCCACTCTAGTCCATGCTTCACTCCGTTGCCTGGATCATTTTTCTACAAAACCATTCAGTCCATGTTTCACCACTCCTCAAGAACCCCTAGTGGTTGCCCATTCACCTCTGCATCAAATAGAACCTCCTTACCATTGGCTTTAGACAAGTCAACCATTTTGTCCCCTCCTATCTTACCTCCCTGATTTCCAACTAGAGCCCAGCTTGCTCACTTAGATCCTCCCACACCAACTGTGCTTTGATCTCATCTATCTCACCACTGACCCGTCGCCCACATCCTCTCTCTGGCCTGGATCTTCCTCCTCCTTTAAAAACAACAGAAGATCACTTTGCCCATCTTCAAGTCTTATTAAACTCACATCTCGTGCAAGAGGCCTTCCTTGACTAAACCCTCCTTTTCCCTACTTCCTCTCATTTCTGCATCACCCTTGCACTTGGATTTGCAACTTTTACTTAGCACACCCTTAACTTTCCACCACTTCCAAGTATGATTGCTTGATTCTCATTGTGCCTTGCTCCCACCTCTCCTGCATCCACCCCTTTAATCACAACTTTCTTCCTGCCTTCCTCCAGGAACTTGGATATGTGGAAGAAGGATTCTCTTAAGGAGGATTTGGCTATAAACTGACTGTGGGAATGAGAGAGGAATCAAGGATAAACCCACGATTGCAGGCATTAGAAACCTCGAGGTTAGCTGTGCTGTCAGTTGTGATGGGAAGTTAGATAGGAAGAGGAGAAGATTTGGGAAGGATGAAGGTTGAATATATATTGCCCTTGGCACTCTACATCTTCTAGATGGGTTTACCAAAATAAAATATATTAATTCAAAAAACTGGTTGAGAAAAGGATCCAAGATTATCTTTGCTGTCTTTGAATAAATTAACTCCTCAATTGACCAAAAATCTCCAGAAAAATCTCCAGTGGCTACCAATCAATCTGCACATCAGGCAGAAACTCCTCACCCTTGGCTTCAAGGCTCTCCATCACCTCGCCCTCTCCTACCTCACCTCCCTTCTTGCCTTCTACAGCCCAGCCCACACCCTCTGCTCCTCTGCCGCTAATCTCCTCACCATGCCTTGTTCTCGCCTGTCCTGCCGTCGACCCCTGGCCCACGTCATCCCCCTGGCCTGGAATTCCCTCCCTGCCAACATCCGCCAAGCTAGCTCTCTTCCTCCCTTCAAGGCCCTACTGAGAGCTCACCTCCTCCAGGAGGCCTTCCCGAGACTGAGCCCTCTCCTTCCTCTCCCCCTCCTCCCCCCCTCTATCCCCCCTGTCTTACCTCCTTCCCTTCACCACAGCACCTGTATATATGTATATATGTTCGTACATATTTATTACTCTATTTATTTATTTTACTTGTACATATCTATTCTATTTTATTTTCTTAATATGTTCGGTTTTGTTCTCTGTCTCCCCCTTCTAGACTGTGAGCCCACTGTTGGGTAGGGTCTGTCTCTATATGTTGCCAACTTGTACTTCCCAAGCACTCAGTACAGTGCTCTGCACACAGTAAGTGCTCAGTAAATATGATTGATTGATTGATTGATTGACCAGAACTTCCTTGATTTCAGCTGTGTGGTTCCTAATGACTGCTTTCAATAAGACCATTGGTAAAGGGAGAAAAATCTCTCCTTATAGTATGTTGGCCTCACTCAGAGCTCAGAAACAGAAGACTGAGAAGGAACGGTGGCAGAGGTCAAACAGTTAACTAAAATGGAAATTCAGAGCATGAGACAAAGTTTCTGGATTGATAGCACATCCACCCAAATTGGATCCAACCACCAAAAGGCACTGGCATAGAGTAAGTACCTAACAAATGCAACAAAAATAATTATTGTTATTTTGTTTGGTTCTGATACTACACATAGAAATACAACAATTATTATTATTCTTATTATTGCTATTTTCTTTGGTTCTGATACCTCTGATACTACTGGGTAGAAAACGGGCCTGGGAGTGGGTTCTAATACCAGGTCCACAACTTGTCAACTATGTGAACTAGGGTAAGTCACTTGACTTTTCTGTGCCTCAGTCACCTCCTTTGTAAAATGGGAATTAACGCTGTGAGCCTATGTGGGACAAGAACTGTGCCCAACCTGATTAGCTTCCATCTTCCCAATGCTTAGTAGAGTGCCTGTCACATAGTAAGAGCTTAACAAATATCAACACAGATGCTGCAAGTTTTCAGACTCCCTCTCTGTAGTCTTCCCAGGAAGTCATTCCCTGTACCTCTAAGCACCTTTAAATATACCGAGTCTGTTCAGCAAAGATTGTCCCAAGAGAGTTTCTGCTCTGAGTATTACCGGAAACAAGGACAGGAACTACTGGCTTAGCCTCATTGAGTGTTTTCTTTGCTCAGACCCAACTGGATGAAGGAAAAGGTCAGAGAGACTTTTTCTCAGTCTCGCTCACAAAAACCAGAAGCTACTTGATACTCGGAACCTCCAGTTTCTAAGAAGTTGCTTCTATGTAAATACTTAATTTTTTTAAGCAAGTGAAATATACAGAAGTGCTCTCTATGTCACCTTGAAAACCTTTAATGGTTCCCAAGAAAGGAACTAGTAAACTGTCCAAAGAACCACCGAGAAATCTTTCAGTAAAGTGGTAGGGGAGTATGTTTGCTATACTGATCCTTTTTGTCTTCTAGTTCTAGGTGTTATCTATAAAAAAGGGGTTTGTTCGTTCATTCAATCTTATTTATTAAGCTTACTGTGTGCAGAGCACTGTACTAAGCGCTTGGGAAGGTACAATACAACAATCAACAGTGACATTCCCAGTGCACATCGAGGTTTGTCTTTGAGTGCAAGAGAGTATTTCCCTGTAAAGCACTGGTGCATTTTCCTGGATAAGAGATATGTTCTCTAGGTATACAATTTTGTTCATTATAGCATTTATCTGCTGGAAAATTGTCATAAGGTCCTTGAAAGTCATATACTTGCTCTGGTTTTAGTACAGTAGATGAATCTCTGTCAACTGTATCTTTTGCTGGGGGAAGTCATCTGGACCAAATTCACTATTCAAGGTTTGAATCACCCCCTTTCTCTGTTAGTATGGTGTCTTGTGTCCACCATCCACAGACTTTGTCAGAAAAAAAACCCAAAACACTTGACACAATATCAATCACCTCTTTCTTTTTGTCATGTCCAAAATCAGTCAATGATGTATTGAGAGAATTGTAAAAAAAAAAAAAAAATAGGATGCTTCGAGAATAGTTTAGCTTCTCCCCTCAGATCAGTCTCTGAAGACATTCTGGTTCCATCAGGCAAGTTTTAAAGGAATCCCAAACAAGTCAATGCCTCCGAAGTCTAACAGTGACAGAACATGATTATTTATATGTTAATATGTAATTTTTTCCCAATTCAAATGAGAAATAGCTTCAAATGAGCCAAATATGATTTGCTTCAGCTGGCTATAACTAATGGAATGAGGTATGGCACGTTAGGCTTTTATATTCATCTGAAAGGCATTGGCCATTAATTTCCTCGGTATTTTTTCCTATGGACAGGATTTTAATGGGGCTCAATTTGCAGAATGTTATCACTCGAAGGACGGAGGTGTTGAATAGGGAGGATATGAAAATTTTGATTAGAAAACTCCCAGTTTTGCCAATACGTCATCTTGTTGCAGTTTGGTTACTAGGCTTAGGTAGAAATCATGTATAATAAAACTACTGCAACTTTCTGCATACTATTTATGACATTTTCTTTTTCAATCATTACAGATAAATGCTCCTCATTCATACTATGGAAAGTAGCAGGAGCAATGTCACAAAATTTGTTCTCTTAGGTCTGTACAGTGATAGAAATTTGCAGATATTCTGCTTTGGACTGCTCCTCTCCTGTTACATTGCAGTCCTCTTAGGAAATTTCCTTATCCTCATCACTGTCAGAGGCAGCCCCATGTACTTCAAGCAACCCATGTACTTCTTCCTCTTTCATTTGTCCCTCATGGATATCTGCTACACTTCCATGGTGACTCCCAAACTGGTATGAGATCTGCTGTCTGAAAAGAAAACCATCTCCTTCGGCGACTGCATGATGCAGCTCTTTGACATACATTTCTTTGGCAGTATTGAAGCTTTCATACTTGTGGGGATGGCCTATGATCGCTATGTTGCCATCTGCAAGCCCTTGTGCTATATGATCGTCATGAAACAGCAGAGATGCAACAGAATGGTGGCAATCTGCTGGGGAGTTGGATTTCTCCATTCCATGATACAGTTGCTCCTAGCAATCTCTTTGCCCTTCTGTGGACCCAATAAGCTCTATCACTATTTCTGTGATGTTTACCCTCTCCTGGAACTGGCCTATACAGATCCTCACTTAATTGGGTTTTCTCACTTAATTGGGTTCTTAATTTTTGCCAATTCTGGAATTGTTGTATAGATTTCATTTATTGTCTTGGTCTTCTCTTACATCACCATTTTATTCTTTCTGAGGACTGCTCTTTGGAAGAATGTCACAAAGCTCTCTTCACCTGCACTCCACACATCACCGTGTTGGCATTGGTTTTTTTTTTTGACCTGCATCTTCATTTACTTTCAGCTGGCCCAGACCTTTCCTGAGGATAAGGTGTTTGCTCTCTCTTACACCATCATCACCCTCACATTCAACCCTCTCATCTACATGCTGAGGAACAGGGAGATGAAAAAGGCCATGGGAATGGTGTGGTGCTGGAAGCCACGTTTGGAGGGAAAATCTGGCAGATGAAATAAATATCCACTTCTCCTTCATCTCTTATTGTCCTGGTCCATATACCCAGCTCTTCCCCATATAATAGAGCTGGTTTTTTCCATAGGCCCAGTGAAAACCTGAATTCTAACTGTTTATCAGACTATAAACTTCCCTTCCTCCATCTTAATGTCTATACAGCCATCCATTACCCCATGACATTTAGAATAAGATAGTTTCACGAAAAGGAACAATTCCTGCTTAATGAGATGGAAAGCTAATTATGGTCTTCAGTTGATGTTAAAATTAATTGTAAGCTTCTAGGGAGAGGCAGTTACATCTTTGATGTGTGCTGTGCAGTGATGGCAGGTGTGGGTTTAAGCAGAGATAGTTTCTATTAAATGCTTATGTACAAAGCAGGGTTCTCAGTGAGTTCTACTCATATAACTGCCTCAGTTCCTCCTTAACGGTAGGTAAGGCACAGAGCGGGGTTTGAAAACTCTTTTCAAACATGGGGGAATAGCATTCAGGATTTTAAATGGGAAATAGTCTTACTTAGTGGAAACAGAAGAAGTCTAGGAGTCAAAGGACTTGAGTTCTGATCCTGCTCTGCCATTTGCCTGCTGTGTGACCTTGGGCAAGTCACTTATCTTCTTTCTCTGTGCCTTAGCTACCTCACCTGTAAAATGGGAATTGAGAATCTGAGTCTCATGTGGGACCTATACTGTGTCCAAGATGATTTTCTTGTGCGTGGCTCAGTGGAAAGAGCATGGGCTTTGGAGTCAGAGGTCTTGGGTTCAAATCCCAGCTCTGCCAATTATCAGCTGTGTGACTTTGGGCAAGTCACTTAACTTCTCTGGGCCTCAGTTACCTCATCTGTAAAATGGGGATTAAAACTGTGAGCCCCATGTGGGACAACCTGATCACCTTGTATCCCCCCAGCACTTAGAACAGTGCCTTGCATATAGTAGGTGCTTAACAGATACTATTATTATTATTATTATTATTATTATTATTATTACACCCCAACGTTTAGTACAGTGCATGGCATATAATAGGCATTTAAATAGCATTAAAAAATTCATCTTCACATCACTCGGTCTATTCGTGTATACATTCATTCAATTGTATTTATTGAGCACTTACTGTGTGCAGAGCACTGTACTAAGCGCTTGGGAAGTAGAAGTTTGCAACATATAGGGATGGTCCCTACCCAACAGCGGGCTCACAGTCTAGGAGGGAGAGACAGACAACAAAACAAAACATATAAACAAAATAAAATGAATAGAATAAATAGGTACAAGTAAAATAAATAAATAGAGTAATAGATGTGTACAAACATATATACATATATACAGGTGCTGTGAGGAGGGGAAGGAAGTAAGGTACGGGGATGGGGAGGGGAAGTAGGGGGAGAGGAAGGGTAATAGAATAATTCATCAAGTTGAGATCATTTAAAGGAGTTGGGGAAGCCTGGAATTGTTAATGAAAGGATTTATTTGAGATCATGACTTTCATTTAAGTACAGAGGTCAGTGTTCTAGGTGGTATTTTCTTCTGCAATTGAAACGGATGTGAGGATTTAGGACTTGAAAGAGAAAGAAGCTACGAATAGGGAGATGGCTGCTGATCAGTGGGAAAAATGGTGAACCTTCTAGAATGGAAGAGAAGTAGCTTTCAGAACACTTAGAAACAATATTCATGGAGTTTGACCAATATGATGCAGAAATCAGAGGAGCATTAAGGAACTGTCCCATGAGACTGTCCAGATATCTTTGTTACAGTTTTTTGTTATACCGTGAAGCTAATTTTCAATTGGCAGGTAAACAATCAGAAGTGTACTACCTACAAGTTAATTTTCAGAAGCATGATGAGGGTTGATAGGATCAGGGGTTTTTTTTAAATAAAATGGTATTTGTTAAGTGTTTACTATGTGCTAGGCACTGTACATAAGTAGTGAGGTAGGTACAAGCTAATCTGGTTGGACACAGTCTGTGTCCCACATGGAGCTAATAGGCTTAATGCCCCTTTTACAGATGAGGTCATTGAGGCACATAGAATTTGAGTGTCTTCACAAATGTCACAAAACCGCAAGTGGCAGAGACAGAATTAAAACCTAGGTCCTTCTGACTCCCAGTTCATTCATTCATTCAATTGTACTTACTGAGCACTTGCTGTGGGCAGAGCACTGCATTAAATGTTTGGGAGAGTACAATACAATAATAAACGGACACATTCCCTGCCCACATTGAGTTTATAATCAAGGAGCTGGACACAGAAATTAATACAAATATATAAATAACAGATATGTACCTAAGTGCTGTGGGGTTGGGAACAGAGATGAACAAAGGAAGCAATTCAGGGTGGTGCAGGAGGGAGTATGAGAAGAGGAAAGGGGGACTAAGGCTTTGAAGAGGGGGAGAGGGGGAGGCAGGACTTGCATGAAGGGTAGGCGGTGAGATAGATGAGGTCGAGGTACAGTGAGAAAGTTAGCATTAGAGGAGTGAACTGTGCAGGCTGGGTTGCAATAAGAGAGGTAGTGAGGTGAGGTAGGAGGGGGCAAAGTGATGGAGTGCTTTAAAGCAAATGGTGAGAAGTTTCTGTTTGATGCAGAGGTGGATGGGCAACCCCTGGAGTTCTTTGAGGAGTTGGGAAACATGACCTGAACGTTTTTCATAGAAAAATGATCTGGGCAGCAGAATGAAGTATGGACTGGAGTGGGCCCATGTTCTACCCACTAGACAACACTGCAAGAGTTACAGCTATGTCTTGAACCAGTGCTCTGGTTGGAATTTGGGCTAGATTTCAAACCGGGTTGAGATCACAGGAGGGAATTGGTCTATAGTCATTAACCCGGCTGTCTTAAGGAGTGCAGGGTGGCATCCTGAAGAGATGGAGCTGGGTGCAGTGGTGCACGTATAGCTGGTCCGGAGAGAGCTAAAGAGAACCGGGCATAGCTGGGCTGAACAGGGAGGGGCTGAGGGGAACCGGGTTGGGCTGGACCGGTCAGAGCTGAGGAGAGCCTGACAGAGCAGTGCAGACTCTGAGCGGGACTCTGCTTGGAGGCATTTTTGCCACCCTCATTCATGCAGTTAATGGAATGGCAGGGAATGTGTCTCTTCATTGTTATACTGTACTCCCCCAAGTGCTTAGTATACTTCTTCGCATATAGCAAGCTCTCAATAAATATGACTGACTGAATGAATGAATTGAGCACTTACCATGTGCAAGGCACTGTATTAAGTGCTTAGAAGTGTACAGTGCAACCATGTCAGGTAGATATGCTGCTTGTTTGCAGAGCATACAATCTAGAAGTATAGAAATGAATTAAAAACAAACAAAAAAACCAAGAAAACATCATATAGAGGACCAGGTAAAGTGTAAGGACATTAACATGAATTCTGTGGGGCTCGGCTATTTTAGTGCTTTAACCAGTATTGACTCAAGTACATTGGTTCAAGTGGAGCAAGGTTTGTGGGCTGGGGTGTAATAGATCAGCGAGTTGAGGTAGGAATAAGCAGCTGATGGTGTGTCTTAGAGCGGATGGGTAGGACTTTCTGTTTGATGGGGAGATGAATGAACAATGGTTTTGGAGGATTAGGGAGACAAAGAGAAACATCATTGCCTAATGGATAGAGCACGGGCATGGGAGTCAGATAATCCTGGATTCTAATCCCAGTTGCTGCATGTTTTCTGCATAACCTGGGCATGCCACTTATCTGTGCCTCAGTTCCTCATCTGTAATAAAACGATTAAGACTGTGAGCACCATGTGGGACAGGGACTGTGTCCAACCCAATTACCTTGTATGTACTCCAGTGCTTAGTACAGTGCCTGACACATAATAAGCACTTAGCAAATACCACACATTATTATTATGGACTGAAGGGACTGATCCATAGACGTGGATGGTGCTGTCTGGCTGTAATTTGTGCCCCTCATTGAGTCTAAACCCAGAGATAATGGAGGTCATTGGGGTCCCCAGAGCGGGGAAAAAGGGGCAGTGGACTTGGGCCTGGGGAGTGACCACAGCCTCCTCCCCACCCTAGTCCATCCTGGATCTGGTAGCAGAGGGCGCCGGAGGAGTAGGGCAGTGGATGGGAGACTCTCAAGTTACGGAAATTTCTTTAGGTGATTTAAGCACATTAGGTATGGGAATTGTGTAAGGTATGTGAATAGCGCTGGTACATAAATTACATGAAGCACCTGAAGTGCCTATGAATGTAACTTACGAAAGGCTCTCCATTACCTAAGCAATCTTGCTGATTGTTTAAATATTGTTTGCAGTTGGGTTTCTTTCCCTTTTTTTTCCTCTCAGCTCAGACATAGGTGGGTGAGGTTGGGTGGGTGAGGTTGCATGACTCAGACAGCCCCAAGGAAATAAATTTGACTCTCGGGAAACCATAGATGACTCGAGATGCAGAAACTCCAGTTTCTCGGGAACTGTCTCCATCCGTTGTGAAGGTTGGACTTCCACTGAGATCTGAGTTCTGTCCTGATGCAGTTCTGAAAATCCTTTTGGTTCACATGACTGGAAATGAAGATCCAAGCACACAGAAATGCATCACTGTGTGAAGATTAACAAACAGCTAACCTTTTTTTAAAAAAAAATTATAACATGAACATTCTCTCTTGATCTCTCAGTTCTCATCTTTGGTTCATGGACTTTCCTGTGCAGGTCTCTAGTCATATTAGTATAAAATGGAAGCCAGATTGCTATGACCTAGATTCATATTGACCGGCTCTCTTTGGAAAGTTGAGCACGGACTGTAAATTTTGTTCTTCTTTTAAATCACAAGTTTTTTTCTGAACTATCATGAGACAGATAAGACTCATTTTTTAACCACCCATTTCTATGTAGGAAGATAAACATGGTTTCAAGAATGTCTCAATAAACACTTTCATGTGATTTCTTGGTTCTAATCAGGTGGTCCTTAAAGGAATCCCATGAATCATGGGCTTTATTACAGACAGGAAATCAGATTGTTGGAATTCTGAAACCTTCTCAACAGATATGACCTCCAGACGAATAAATTTATTTTTGGTCACCGTGGCATAGTGGGAAGATCATGGCACTGCTAGTGAGACATTAATTTTAGTCCCAGATCTGCCTCTGGACTGCTGGACTGCTGGGTGATCTTGAACTACTCAATATGTTAATAACTATTGATAATAGGCAGCGGTTGTGTCTACTAATTCAGTAGTATTGTACTCTCCAAAGAATTTAGTTCAGTGCTCTGCAAACATTAAGCACTCAATAAATACAATTGATTGCTTGATATATAATGGTATTTGGTAGGCACTTACTCTGTGTTATATACAAGAATAGTTGCAGGATAATTATTATCACTATTATTTGTATGGTGGTATTTGTTAAGGCCATACTATATGCAAAGCGCTGCACTAAGCGCTGGGGTAGATACAAGATAATAATTCCAGGAACAATCCCTGTACCATCTAGGACTCTCATTGTAAGTAGGAGGGAGGAAGGATTTAATCCCCGTTTTACAGATGAGGAAGCTGAGGCACAAAGATGGTAAATAATTTGGACAAGGTCACACGATAGGGAGGTGGTAGAGCTGGAATTAGAATCCAAATCTCATGACTCCCCAGATCCTGTTCTTTCCAGGCTACTTTTGTTGTACTGCAGTTTTCTCAGCTATGAAATGGGGGTAGGATTCAGACTCTCCCTACTTCTTAGATTGTGAGCTGTATATGGGAGAAGAAATGTTTCCTCTATGATTAACCAGTAGTCTGGTACTTAGCACAGTGTCCGGCACATGGTAAGCACTTAATAATTTAAAAATATATTTTTATCACCTCACTAGAAATTAAAAGGATGTACATCCAGCAAAGATACAAAATTTCTCTTGTAGTGGTCTCATGTAAACACTATTGTATGCCATATTAAATTATATGTATAATGAAATGGCCACTGCAATTTTCTAAATGTTTTTCATTTTGCAATCATTTCAGATAAATATTCCTCATTCCCAGAATGGAAAAGAGGAACAACGTCACATAATTTGTTCTCTTAGGACTGTCCAGTCACCAAAATTTTCAGATATTCTGCTTTGGGCTGTTCCTCTCCTGTTACATTACAATCCTTTTAGGGAATTTCCTCATCCTCATCACCGTCAGATGCAGTTCCCTCATTAAGGAGCCCATGTACTTCTTCCTCTGCCACTTGTCTCTAATGGACCTCTGCTACACTTCCACAGTGACTCCCAAACTGGTCAGAGATTTGCTGTCTGAGACGAAAACCATTTCCTTCCGTGACTGCATGATTCAGCTCTTTACCATGCACTTATTTGGTGGAGTTGAGATTTTCATCCTTGTGGGGTTGGCCTACGATCGCTATGTTGCCATCTGCAAACCCTTGCACTATGTGGTTATCATGAACATGCAGCGCTGTGCCACAGTGATTGCAGTGTGCTGGGGAGGAGGATTTCTCCATTCCATCGTCCAGTGGCTTCTTGTCATTTTTTTGCCCTTCTGTGGCCCTTATGAGATCGATCACTATTTCTGTGATATTTACCCTCTCCTGGAACTGGCTTGCTCAGATACTGATGTGACTGGATTTTTAGTCCTCGTCAATACAGGGACAGTTGTGGTGGTTACTTTTACAGTCTTGATCTTTTCTTACGTCACCATTTTAGCCAGTCTGAGGACCCGCTCTTTGGAAGGACGTCGCAAAGCCCTCTCCACCTGTGCTTCCGACATCACCGTAGTGGCATTGTTTTTCTTGCCTTCCCTTTTCATTTACCTCCGGCCAGCCCAGACCCTCCCCGAGGATAAGGTGTTTGCTCTGTTTTACACCATCATTGCCCCCATGTTCAACCCCCTCATCTATACTCTGAGGAACAGAGAGATGAAAACAGCCATGATAAAGGTGTGGTGTTGGAAACCGTGTTTGAAGGGAAAATGAAATGGATGTCCACAACTCCTCTCTTCCCCTCTTGCATATGTCTCATTCTATCCACCCTCTTCTCTGTACAATCAACCCAGGTTTTTTCCTAGGCTCAGGAGAAACGAGAATTCTTACTGTTTATTGGACTGTAAACATCCCTTCCTCCACCTTAATGCCTGTATTTAATACAGCCTGAAAGGCCTGGAGGGCCTTCATTCCTCACATCCGCCTAACTAGCTCTCTTCCCCTCTTCAAAACCCTACTGAGAACTCACCTCCTTCAGAAGGCCTTCCCAGGCTTAGCCCCTTTTCCTCTGCTTCTCCTCCCCTCCCCATCACACCTACCCCCTCCTTCTGCTCAACCCGCTTCCCTGCCCCACAGCACTTGTGTACATTTGATCATATTTATTACTCTACTTATTTTATTAGTGATATATATATATATATATATATAATTCCACTTGTCTATTTTGATGATATTGATGACTGTCTACTTCATTGTTTTGTTGTCTGTCACCCCTTCCGGACTGTGAGCCCGTTGTTTGGTAGGGATTGTCTCTATCTGTTGCCGACTTGTACTTTCCAAGCACTTAGCACAGTGCTCTACACACAGTAAGTGCTCAATAAATATAATGGAATGAATGAATAAATCCCTTTCTCCACCTCATTACAGCCATCCATTAACCCAGGCCCGTGCTCGATCCAATAAGCCCCGCTAATTCTCATTGTCAAATTCCTTGGCCAGCGGAAAGCTACTCAAGGCTGCAGATTCCACTGGGATAAGTAGCCTAAGTAGCCACAGCTGCCTACTTAGGCCATTTGGTGAGATAAGCTGATTGGAACCTACTACCTATGGTACAGCATCATTGGGCAGTGACCAAAGTGACGATGAGGAGCTCAGCTGCCAGGGGTTGAACGTTTTGGGGAGAGGACTGGAAGGAGGCAGCCAAGATGGCAGTCGGCAGGAATTCAGGTCTTCCCCCTTGACTTCTACAGATGCCCCGGTCAACCTTCCTTGAAATGCACAAGTTGTGGGTCATCTTACTCCCTCACTCTGCAGGCCCTTCATCAAGTGAACATGTCTGAAAGGGATTGGTATGACAAACCTCTTCTTGTATCTGGAGTGATTCCTCCTGCAACATTTAGCAGTTGAAATATTTTTGTTTCTTTCTCGATTTTGCTCTTTGCAGAAATGGTGCAGCGGTCAAGTTGAATTGAAGTTCTGAATTGGAATGAAAATATTCTAACATAATCTATTTATTAATAATTAATGATGATAATTGTGGTGCATATGCACTTACTATTTGCTAAGCACTGTGTTAAGCACTGGGGTAGGTGCAAGATAATCAGGTCCCACATGGGATTCATAGTCTAAGCGGAAGGGAGAACAGGTATTGAATCCCCATTTTGTAGATAATAATAATAATGATGATGGCATTTGTTAAGTGCTTACTATGTGCAAAGCACTGTTCTAAGCGCTGGGGGGGAATGCAAGGTGATCAGGTTGTCCCACGTGGGGCTCACAGTCTTAATCCCCATTTTACAGATGAGGTAACTGAGGTGCAGAGAAGTGAAGTGACTTGCCCAAGGTCACACAGCGGGTATATAATAGAGCTGGGATTAGAACCATGGTCCTCTAAGGTAAGGAATCATTTACATGGACCGGACATTGAAAACAATTGCTTAACATTCTATACTTGGTATTCTTTCAGATCATTTAAAGCTTTCCTGCACCCTCACTGATTTCACTGAACAAATGGACAACAACATCACTGAACTTGTTCTCATGGGATTTTCCCCAAACCTGGAGGTACAAACACTGTGTTCTGTCCTGTTCTTAACATGTTACCTTATAGTATAGTTGGAAAATTGTTTCATTTTCATCACCATCAGATTTAGCCATCTGATCGACCAGCCTATGTATTTCTTTCTCAGTCTGTTGTCTGCCATGGATCTCTGCTATACCTCCACCGTAGTTCCCCAAATGATTGGAAACCTACTTGTTGGAAGCAAAACAATTTATTTTTCGAACTGTAGGTCTCAGCTCTTTGCTGTTCATTTCTTTGGCGGGGATGAGATCTTCATTCTAGTGGGACTGGCTTACGACCGTTACATTGCGATCTGCAAGGCCCTATGCTACATGACAATCATGAAGAAGCTTACATGCCACCTATGAATCCTGGCTGCCTGTGGGTATCCCTTCTGCATTCATTGGCCCAAACTCTCATGGTAGCCAAATAATCCTTCTGTGGACTCATTCAGCTAGATAACTTTTTCTGTGATGTCAAGCCCCTTCTGAAACTGGTCTGTATTGACACCCATACCGTCAACATTTTAGTGGTTGCCAATACAGGGATGGTGTCTTTAGTAACTTTCATTGTCTTGGTAATTTCCTATGCTGTCTTACTGTATACCTAAGAATGTATTCAGCTTCAGGTCATTAACAGAGTTCTTTCCACATGCAGCTCCCACATTGCTTTTGTAGTTATATCTTTTTGTTCCTCGAACACTACCTACACTCTTCCTCCTAACACAATCAATGAGGATCAACTGTTTGCTGTGCTTTATACTGTGGTCGCTCCCATGCTGAATCCATTCATCTATACCCTGAGAAATCTGGAAATGAAGACTGCCATAAGGAAAGTATGGTACAAGAAAGCATTCTTGGGATAAAAACAGAACCAGTAACTTCTCATTTACCTTTGTCTCCATCCCTCCTCAAATCTGACAGACAATTACTCTCCCTCTCTTCAAAGCCTCACTGAAGGCCCAATTCCTCAAAGAGGCCTTCCCAGACTAAACCCCCCCTCCCTTTCCTCTTTTCCCACACCCTTCTGGGTCACCCTGACCTGCTCTGTTTGGTCTTTTCTCCTCCCAGCCCCACAGCACTTATGTAATAATAATAATGGTGGCATTTGTTAAGTGCTTACTATGTGCAAAGCACTGTTCTGAGCTCTGGGGGTGATACAAGGTGATCAAGTTATCCCACGTGGGGCTCATAGTCTTCATCCCCATTTTACAGATGAGGTCACTGAGGCTTAGAGAAGTTAAGTGACTTGCCCAAGGTCACACAGCAGACAAGTAGTGGAGCCGGGATTAGAGCCCCTGACCTCTGACTCCCAAGCCTGTGCTCTTTCCACAGAGCCATGCTGCATATCTGTAAGTTATTTATTTATTTTCATGTCTGTCCCCCCACCTCCCCAGACTGTAAGCTCGTTGTGGGCAAGGAATGTGTCTATTTACTGTTGTATTATACTATCCCAAGTGCTTAGTACAGTGCTCTGCACGCAGTAAGTGCTCAATAAATATGATTGAATGAATGAATGAATTTTAGTTTCTGCTCTAAAGGTGTACAAATCACGAAATTCAATTATTATTATTGTTGTTATTAGGATCCACATCACCAAATTCAGGAGACACAGCTACTGACCAACCGGTCCAGAGAAGCAGCATGGCTCAGTGGAAAGAGCATGGGCGTGGGAATCAGAAGTCGTGGGTTCTAATCCCTGCTCTGCCACTTTCAGCTGTGTGACTTTGGGGAAGTCACTTAACTTCTCTGTGCCTCAGTTACCTCATCTGTAAAATGGGGATTAAGACTGTGAGCACCATGTGGGACAACCTGATTACCTTGTATCCCACCCAGCGCTTAGAACAATGCTTGGCACATAGTAAGCGCTTAACAAATGCCATCATTATCATTTCCGCAATTATCATCTCTCAGGGTGAAGTTTCTAGTTGGCCACCTTTGTATGATGCCCAGGATTTAGGCTCAATAAGTAAAACCTCTCTTTTTTGGTAATTGTTAAGTGCTTACTGTGTGTCAAGCACTATTCTAAGGACTGGGGAGAGTACAGTGTAGCAGAGTTGGTAGACACGATCCCTGACACGTACATGGGGCCCACAGTCTAAATAGGAGGGGAAATGAACATTTCATCCCCATTTTACAGTTGAGGAGACAGAGATCCAGAGAAGTTAAGTGACTTGCCCAAGATCACACAGCAGGCAAGTAGTTGGGGAATCAGGGTTAGACCCCAGGTCCTCTGACTCCCAGACCCATACTCTTTCCGCTGCTTCCCATTGTTTTCAAGGATGTCCAGCCGCGTTAACCTTATTTCCCAGATGAGGTAACTGAGACATAGAGAACTTAAGTGACTTGTCCAAGGTCACACAGCAACCAAGTGGCATATCCAGGAATAGAACCCAGATCCTTCTGATTCCCAGCCCTGTGCTTTATATTCTAGGCCATGCTGCTTCTCTGTCTCACAGGGCTGTAAATTTGTCCTCCTCAACTCATCTCTCTTATTCAACCCACATATTAAATCTGTCACCTAATCCTGTAGGATCTACCTTCTCAAATGGTTAAATTCTGCCCTTTCTTCTCCATCCAAACTGCTAATATCTTGATCCAAGCATTTATCCTATCCTTCCTTTATTAATGCATCAGACTCCATGCTGAGCTCCCTTCCTCCTGCCTCTCTCCACTCTAGTCCATACTTCACTCCATTGCCTGGATAATTTTTCTACAAAACAATTCAGTCCATGTTTCACCACTCTTCAAGAACCTCTAGTGGTTGCCCATTCACCTTTGCATCAAACAGACCCTCCTTACCATTGGCTTTAGACCACTCAACCACTTTGTCCCCATCTATCTTGCCTCCCTGATTTACTACTACAGCCCAGCACAACCACTTTGATCCTCTCACACCAACCTATTTATTGTACTTTGATCTCATCTATCTCAGTACTGACCTCTCTCCCACATCCTGCCTCTTGCATGGACCTAACTCCTCCTCTATATATGACAGACCACCACTTTCTCCACCTTCAAGTCTTATTAAATTCACATCTCGTTCAAGAGGCCTTCCTTGACTAAACCCTCATTTTCCCTACTCCCTCTCATTTCTGCATCATCCTTGCACATGGATTTGCAACTTTTACTTACCTCACCCTCAGCCTTCCAACACTTGTGTATATATCCATAATTTTTTTATGTATACTAATGTCTGTCCTCCCCCCTAGAATCTAAGTTCCTTGTGGGCAGGGAACAAGGCCACCAACTCTCTTATATTATACTCTGCTTAGTAAAGTGCTCAGTACAAGATAAGCACCCAATAAATATGATTGTTTGATTCTCACTGTGCCTTGCTCTCACCTCTCCTGCATCCACCTATTACTTAAAGCTTTCTTCCTGCCTTCCTCATGGAACCTCATGAGGAACCTTCCTACATCCGCCAAGCTAGCTCTCTGCCTCTCTTCAAGGCCCTACTGAGAGCTCACCTCCTCCAGGAGGCCTTCCCAGACTGAGCCCCCTCCTTCATCTCCCCCTCCTCCCCCTCTCCATCCCCCCTGCCTTACCTCCTTCCCTTCCCCACAGCGCCTGTATATATGTATATATGTTTGTACGTATTTATTACTCTATTTTACTTGCACATATCTATTCTATTTATTTTATTTTGTTAATGTTTGGTTTGGTTCTCTGTCTCCCCCTTCTAGACTGTGAGCCCACTGTTGGGTAGGGACCGTTTCTATTTGTTGCCAACTTGTACTTCCCAAGCGCTTAGTACAGTGCTGTGCTCTGCACACAGTAAGCACTCAATAAATACGATTGATTGATTGATTAATATTGTTCACTCTCAGGAAAATCTGTTCCCTATTTAATAATAAGATCTCATGGATCTGGGCAACGAGGAATTCTGGGTAGAGGTGGGTAGAGCTTTTGTGGAACTCTATCCTAATCCTCCTTGCCCTCTCCGCTGCCTTTGACACTGTGGACCACCCCCTTTTCCTCAACAAGCTAACCAACCTTGGGTTCACAAACTCTGTCCCCTCTTGGTTCTCCTCTTATCTCTCCAGCCATTCATTCTCAGTCTCTTTTGTGGGCTCCCCCTCCCGTTACTGTAGGGGTTCCTCAAGGGTCAGTTCTTGGTCCCCTTCTGTTCTCTAGCTGCACTCACTCCCTTGGTGAACTCATTTGCTCCCAAGGCTTCAATTGTCATCTCTATGCTGATGACACCCAAATCTACATCTCTGCCCCTGCTCTCTCTCCCTCCCTCCAGGCTCATGTCTCCTCCTGGCTTCAGGACATCTCTATCTGGATGTCTGCCCGCCATCTTCTCTAATGCTGGAGAAGCAGCATGGCTCAGTGGAAAGAGCACGGGCTTTGGAGTCAGAGTTTAGGGGTTCAAATCCCTGCTCTACCACTTGTCAGCTGTGTGATTTTGGGCAAGTCACTTAACTTCTCTGCATCTCAGTTACCGCATCTGTAAAATGGGGATCAAGACTGTGACCCCTCCGTGGGACAACCTGATCACCTTGTAACCTCCCCAGCGCTTAGAACGGTGCTTTGCACATAGTAAGTGCTTAATAAATGTTATTATTATTATTATTATTATTATTATTATTATTATTATTATTATTATCTAAAACTCAACATGTCCAAGACTGAACTCCCCTCTTTGGCAGGGGTTCTCTCCCAAACCCTGCCCTTTCCCTGACTTTCCCATCACTGTAGAAGGCACTACCATCCTTCCCGTCTCACAGACCCGCAACCTTGGTGTCAGCCTCGACTCTGCTCTCTCGTTCACCCCTCACATCCAATCCGTCACCAAAACCTGCCATTCTCACCTTCACAACATTGCCAAGATCCGCCCTTTCCTCTCCATCCAAACCACTACCCTGCTCGTTCAATCTCTCATCCTATCCCGACTGGAGTACTGCATCAGCCTCCTCTCCGATCTCCCATCCTCCTGTCTCTCCTCACCTCAATCAATACTTCATGCCGCTGCCCGTATCATCTTTGTGCAGAAACGCCCTGGGCATGTTACTCCCCTCCTCAAAAATCTCCAGTGGCTACCAATCAACCTACGCATCAGGTAAAACCTCCTCACCCTCGGCTTCAAGGCTCTCCATCACCTCGCCCCCTCCTACCTCACCTCCTTTCTCTCCTTCTACAGCCCAGCCCACACCCTCCGTTTCTCTGCTGCTAATCTCCTCCTGGTGCCACGTTCTCGCCTGTCCCGCCATCGACCCCCGGCCCACGTCATCGAACCCCGTCCCACGTCATCGACCCCTGGCCCACGTCATCCCCCTGGCCTGGAATGCCCTCCTTCTGCACATCCACCAAGCTAGCTCTCTTCCTCCCTTCAAAGCCCTACAGAGAGCTCACCTCCTCCAGGAGGCCTTCCCAGACTGAGCCTCCCCTTCCTCTCCCCTCCTCCCCCTCCCCATCCCCCCGACTTACCTCCTTCCCCTCCCCCAGCACCTGTTCATATGTATATATGTTTGTAAATATTCATTACTCTATTTATTAATTTATTTTATTTGTACATATTTATTCTATTTATTTTATTTTGTTAATATGTTTTGTTTTGTTGTCTGTCTCCCCCTTCTAGACTGTGAGCACGCTTTTGGGTAGGGGCCGTTTCTATGTGTTGCCGACTTGTATTTCCCAAGCGCTTAGTACAGTAAGTGCTCAATAAATATTATTGAATGAATGAATGAATGAATGAATGAATGAATGAATGAATGAATGAACTAAATCCCCTTAGAGCATTTTTCCAACCATCTTTCCATACTTACCTGGAAATAGGGTGGCACATTTTTATATTGGCCAAACGTTGGAGGCCACATTTGAGGACTGAGGATTGAGGATTGAGGATACTTGTACATATCTATTCTATTTATTTTATTTTGTTAGTATGTTTGGTTTTGTTCTCTGTCTCCCCCTTTTAGAGTGTGAGCCCACTGTTGGGTAGGGACTGTCTCTATATGTTGCCAACTTGTTCTTCCCAAGTGCTTAGTACAGTGCTCTGCACACAGTAAGTGCTCAATAAATACGATTGATGATGTTGAGGACCACATGTACTCTTCTAGAACACCCATCTCCAAAAGACTCACTCCATCCCAGTTCTCACCTTGGCAAATCTATTGAGAGAATGAAATATTTTCACAGTACCTGGGCACATCCATATAGCGTTATTCATATTCTCCTTTGAACATTTGAAGAACTATTGTGGCCTAGTGGTTAGAGCACAGACCTGGGTGTCAAACGGACCTGGATTTGAATCCCAGCTCTGCGCTTATCTTCCACGTAACTTTGGGCAAATCACTTCACTTTCTCTGTTCCTCAGTTGCCAAATATGTAAAAGGGGGATTAAGACTGTGAGTCCTGAGTGGGACATGGACTGTGTCCAACCAGAGCTTAATACCATATTTGGCATATAGTGAGGACTAAACAAATGCCATAAAAGCAATTAAAAGAAAACAAAACAAAATTAAATTTATTTACATTCTATTTATTTCTTCCTAATCTCCATCTCCTCCATTAGAGTGTTAACTCCTCGTGGACAGGGACTATGCCTTGTGCTTCTGGTATGTTCTCCCAAGGGCTTACTACAATGTGTTGTCCTTAGTAAGCTCTCAATAAATACCATTATTACTCCTTCTAAGAAAAATAATAACAATAATAATAATAAAAATTGTGGCATTCGTTAAGCACTTACTATGAATCAAGCACTGTACTAAGTGTTGGGGTAAATACAAGATAATCAGGTCAGACACAGTCCCTGTCCCACATGGGGCTCACAGTCTAAGTAGGAATACAGGCACTGAATCTCCATTTTACAGGTGAAGAAAATGAAGCACAGAGGCATTAAGTGGCTTGACCTGGCTCATAGAGCATCCAAGTGGCACAGCCAGGATTATAAACCACGTCCTCCGATTTCCAGGCCCATTTTCTTCCTACTAGGCCTTGGTGCTTTTCAAAGTGAGATTGGGGGCAATTTTCATACTAATCTAAATATCTATAGTAACTGTAGATAGTAAAACTATATACTAAAACTAGTATAGTATACTAGTATTATATACTACAGTATACTAATATAGTATACAATATAGCATACTAGTTTAGTATAGTAAAACTATAGTAACTGACCAACGCCATGTAGTTATAAGACATGATCCTACTAGAAGAGGCACACACAGCTTCTTGAGCAGTTTTGAGAGCACTAAATGAGCCATAATCAAATGGGAAAAGGGGGTTCTGAACACTGAGATCCTGAAACACAATCAACAACAGCACTGAGGCAGATCTCAGCATCAGGAAAATGATTTACTGAGTGTATATTCTGCAGAGAGCACTGAATTAGACACATGGGATACAGCAAAATCGACTAAGCACTGGCCCATCCTTAAAGGGTTCATAGTGTAGCAGAGAAAGCCAGAATAAAAATAACAGTGCCACATTATAAATTCAACTCTAATCAATGCAAGACACACATTTCACCTAGTGAAGCCCTTCAGTGGAACACAGTGAGATTATCCCTTTTTCCACACCGGCATTTCTATTATCGCAGTCCAGTGAAAAGTTTATGAATTCTCTGCCCCTGCAGGGAGTTAGGGTTTGAGTAAGAAAACTAACATTCAGGAAGGTATTAGGCTGAGGCAGGTATCTGCTCCAGTCCTATTGTGAAACATGTTACTTTATCAATAGGAAAGCCTTTTGAAATGGGGCTTGTTGAGGAACATAATTTTCTGAGCGGTTAAGCATTTCTGAAAATGAAGACAATCAACTTAGATATAAATTCTTTCCACTGAGCAGAAAATTCATTCATTCAGTAATGTTTATTGAGTTATTCCTGTGTGCAGAGCATTGTACTAAGTGCTTGGGAGAGTACAACATAACAATAAAGTCTAATCATACCACTTTAGCACCAAAGTAGATTTTCCCAAGTGAATGGGAATCACAAAGACTATAATACACACCAGATAAAAGTCCAAGAGATTCATCACATTTCCCACGTCAATCAATAGATGGAATTTATGGAGCACTTACTGTATACAGTGTACTGTATTGAGCCCTTGAGATAGTACAACAAACTTGATAGACATGTTCACTACCCACAAAGAACCTATAGTTTCAAAAGGGAGAAAAATCCACTTTCATTTCCCATTGAGCATCCATAAAAAGCAAATCAGTCATATATGGAATACAGGGAGTCTGGGGACCTTGTTTCCACTGAGTATTGTCGATTCAGCATGCTGGACAAAGAAGGGGTGGTTCATCTGGTTAATTTGGTTCAGTGAGAATTTGCTTTCCCTTCCTCGGAGTGGACTCCCAGTGAAGGAATGTCACTAATTAAATTTCCCTATGAAGACACCTTTCTACGTCAGATCTTTCTCATGGCATTTTTCATCTCTGTGTTTCTCAACGTGTAGGTAAGGGGTTGAACATGGGCGGGATGATGGTGAAAAAGAGAGAATACACCTTATCAATGGAGTAGCTGGGGGGGTCACAGGTAGGTGAAGATGGAGGGCATGAAGAATAAGAAGACCACTGATATGTGAAACCCTCAGGTGGAGAGGGTTTTGTGGAACCCTTCCACTGAATGGGTTCTTAGGAAAAACAATATGATGAAGTAGGAAACCAACAAGATGATGAAAGTGACCAAGGCAACCATCCCTGAATTTGCCAAAATCAGGATGCCCACAAGGTGGGTATCCATGCAGGTGACTTTCAGCAAGGGAAAAATATCACAGAAGTAGTGTTCAACCTCAATGGGAACACAGAAGGGCAACTGAAAAACCATGAACAACTGGGGAAAGCGTGGACAGCCCCACCTACCCAAGAATCCAAGATCAGGAGTTTGCATTTCTTCCTACTCATGATGACCATGTAGTGTAGAGGTCTGCAGATGGCCACATACCAGTTAAAGGCCATTGTCATAAGAATGAAGACCTCGGTGCACGTAAAGAAGTGCATGCTGAAGAGCTGGAACATGCAGTTGTCAAAAGACATCACTTTTGTTTTAGCGAGTATGTCCCGGATCCTTTTGGTGGTAATGGTAGAAGTATAGCTCACATCTATGGAAGACAAGTGTGCCAGGAAATAATACATAGGTTGTTTGATAAGATGGCTGCATCCAACGGTGTTGGGAGTGAGAAATATCTGAACGTTCTGATCTTGCGAAAGTCCCAAGAGAATGAATTCTGTGACATTTTTCTTATTACCCATTGACTTTTTGCAGGTGGTGAAAACACGCCAAGAGCTCTGTCCCTGAAATGATAAAAAAAACCACATAGTTTATTGGGATTTAACTACACTGATCCAAGAACCAAGCCTCTGTAAATATTAATTTGGTTAATCAGTAAAAAGAGTTGAATGGCTCTGAAATACAAACTCCAGATTCTGTTTCCCTCAAGAGTTGCCTCTACCCTTCCCCAAATCCATATTCATTAGGGTTGGTGGGAGAAACCTGAACAATAGCGATAAGACTGAAGAACTGTGGGTCCAGAGCTCCCTTGAGAAAAAGTTTAATTTATTTTGAACATCTCCATCCAGGTAAATGTTCACAATTGTGCCTCCCCTTTCCCAGGTAGTGTATCTGGAAAGATTATCTCTCTGACAGAGGTGATCAGTGTAGTCAATGATCAGTGTAGTCAATCGGAATAGTAAAAGCTCTGTTTTCAACCAAAGTCTTATTAAACCTTGATTATTATGGTATTTTCTATTGGGGCCATCTTGAAATTGAGAAATATAGATACATAGAATAAATATAGAGAGAGAGAGGTGGAAAGAGAGGGGCACACATTCTTTGACTTGTAAAAGTTTTTGCAACTGACAGAAGATGTAGATGTTTCCTAATTTTGACTTTGCTGACTGCGCTTGATTTTTTTCTATGGCTATTTCAATTCAGGTTTCCTCCATCTTCTCTGAGAAAAGCACCGTGGTAACTACCACCTATCCTCCCTCCACCGAAGGTCCCTGCTCCATCTGATCTGTGCACCCAGGATAAAAGCAGCTCTCGGACTCCTCCATCACCACTGAGAAGAGCACATGGTAACCGCCATCTTCCCTCCCTCCACTGAGGGTCCTTGCTCTCAGCACTATCTGTATGCACCAGGATGGGGATTCAAGCTTCTCCTGCTCACACTCCATTCCTCCATTGCCACAGAGAAAAGGTTCTGAGGTAACTGCTTCTTTCCCTCCCACCATCCGGGATACCGACGCCTGGCATATTCCATATACACCAGGCCAGGGATAAAAGCTACTTCCTCCATTGCCTTCAAGACTTTGAGATTATTTTGTTCATCCTTTTATGTTGTGTTTTAATGTATCTTCACTACTGGTGTTTCTGTCTCCAATTCCTTCTCCCCATATAAACTGCTAATAATAATAATAATAATAATAATGTTGGTATTTGTTAAGCACTTACTATGTGCCAAGCACGGTTCTAAACGCTGGGGTAGATACAAGGTAATCAGGTTGTCCCACATGGGGCTCACAGTCTTCATCCCCATTTTACAGATGAGGTAACTGAGGCACAGGGAAATTAGGTGACTTGCCCAAGGTCACACAGCTGACAAGTGGCAGAGCTGGGATTAAAACCCACGACCTCTGACTCACAAGCTTGGGCTCTGGAAACACCATGAGGGTCAGGCAGCATGTCTAATTTCCACTGTTGTATTCTTTCCCTGCACTCAGTCCAGTGTTCTGTGCACAATAAGCACTTATTTTAAACTACTAGAATTCTTTACAGTGTTTCTCAGGGGTTGAATGCCATGGTTTCCACATTGCATGATGTTATTGAGAGGAATCAAAATCAGGAGCTATACAGGGAAATTATAAAATAATTTTTACATACAACACCCACCTATAAAAACTAGATATAGAAAAAGATAGCCAGGCTGTGCTAAGCTTACCTCCCAGTTACAAATACCTATGTACTCAGAAATGATTAGAGGAGAGCACAGTGCAACTTATCCAAACTGCAACCTCCCCAGATCAGCCCAAAGAGCAGGTGGGAGGTGACAACTGTGATAAAACGAGAACGCAATGCACAACTGAGAAAAAAAAGTGCCTTCTAATGAGGAGCAGCGTGGTCTAGTGGATAAAGCACAGACCTGGAACTCAGATGACCTCAGTTCAAATTCTGGCTCTATCACTTGTCTGCTCTATGGCCTTGGGCAAGTCACTTAACTACTCTGTGCCTCAGTTTCCTCATCTTTAAAATGGGAATTCAATGGGAATGAACGAATGAATGAATTTAGTACGGTGCTTTGTACATGGTAAGCGTTCAATAAATATGATTGATTGAATGAATAGCAAACACTTCCAGTACTTAGAGCAGTGCTTGGAACACACTTAATGCCATCATTATTATTAACAAATGCCATAATACTAATCAAGAGGGGGTAAGGAAATAGCTGATACTGGAGGACTACTAGTGAATCCAAATAAAATTATGTGAAGTATTAGAACTGAGGAAGGAGGGAAGGGGGTAAAATGTAAGAATAAATGCTAAGAGTAAGGGAATGAATGAAAGTGGAGAATTTGAGAAATTAATAAATATCAGCAAAAGGGAAGTAACTGACAGCATCCAAAGTGCTGGAAAGCAGTATGGCCTAGTGGAAGGAGCTCGGACTGGGAAGTCAAAGGACCTGGGTTCTAATCCTCCCTGCTACATGACTTTGTGTAAGGCACTTAATTTCTGTTACTTCAACTGTAAAATGGAGATTAAATCCTATGCCCTCCTACTTAGAGTGTGAGTCCCATCTGGGAAAGGGACTTTACCCTACTTGATTATTTACCCCAGTACTTAGTACAATGCTTGGTGTATAATAAGTGCTTAACAAGTACCAAGTAAAAAAAGGTGCTTTTTTTTTTCAATTCATCTGCCCATGCTGCTGCTGGTGTTGGAAAGGAATCAGAGAGTAAGGTACCAGGAGAGCAGATGTGGGGAAAGAGAGAAACTTGAAGAATGGATAAATAGAAGATCTAGGATTATAAGAGCAAAAACAAGAGAGAAGAGTGGAAGGAGGGAAATATATGGAGGAGAAAGATGGGTATGTGAAAAAGCAGGAAAGACAAGTGAAAATATTGCCAAAGTGGAGAAGAAAGTAAAATGACTTGAAAAAAGAGAGAAGCAGAGGAAAAGGGTTAGTCAGATGTACTTGAACACAAAGTAAAAATACTTGCAAAAAGTCCGCTCGACTTTGTGGAAGAACTTTGGAAGAAGCCAGTTGTGGGCTGGGATTGTCTCTCTTGCTCTATTGTACTTTCCAAGTGCATAGTACAGTGCTCTGCACACAGTAGGCTGTGTGTGGTGGAACCAGGTTCCATCACATGTCTGCTTTATGGCCTTGGTCGAGTCCACTTCTCTGGGCTTCTTTTACCTCATCTGTGAAATGGGGACTAAGAATGTGGGACCCCCGTGCTAAGAATAGTGCTTGGTACACAGTAAGAGCTTAGCAATCACCATAATTATAATAATTATCATTATGTGGCCCCAGAAATCCCCTGACCTACCACTGGCCTTACCTTCAAGTAAGCAGAATGGCACTCCTGAGAAAACTTGGAAATTCTACCAGATTTCTCCCAAGGGGAAGGTCTAGAGCAGTCTTGGAGAGAGAGGAGGGAAAAGGAGTAGTAGGCCTTGTAAATAGTCTGTGGGGTGGGGCGCGGAATGAAGGACGGGTGCCAAGCAGTGATCAGATTGCATCACATGTACAGCAGATATCAATCCTAGGCAACAAGCTTTACTGGTAGTCATAATTCAACCCCTTCTACTAAGTGTGGGTAGATCAGATAGGAGGCCCGGTTACATCTGCAAACCAGTTAAACCCTTCTTTTGCACCTCCCTCCCATAGTATACCCCCTCTCTGAGGCAATATGGGTTCCCAGGAGTCACATCTGGGGAACAAGAGCACTCACTCAAGCCCCAAAGGGGTGCCCAGGGCTGCGCCCAAGACCACTGTTCTAGACATGGTTGGAGTCACAAATTAGTGATCTGATGGGTTGGTACCCAATTCAGACCGATGAGTACTTTATGAGCAACTTGTGTAGTGGATCGCCAATCAAGCAATATCATTAATAAATTTGCATTTGATCAGTGCAGAGCACCGAACTAAACACTTGGGAGAGTGCAATCGAGTTAGAAGACATAATTCCAGTTCTCACCCGTCGTCCGGGGACGGGTTCGTTCAGTGATCAGTGAGGCGAGAGAGAGCAAGAGGAAAGCCAAAGTTTTATATAAAATTTATTCTGCGAGGTGAATTGAATTTATGTAATTGTTTAGGCGCAATGGATTGAGCTTCCCTTTTGGGAGGAATATAATCAATTAGCAATATTAGAGCTTCCCTACATGGGAGGAACACAATCATCTGTTAATCGCGCGTGGGTGAGTTGGCTAACTCTCACCCATGTGCACTTCCCACTCGGGAAGAATCCACTTACTTTCCCAAATGGGAAGAATTCATTACATTACCCACGCACGTGGTGGGCGGCTAGCTCTCACAATGTGCTCTCCCTACATGGGAGGAATCCACTCATAATTCCCATCAGCAGCGGGATACCTGGGTCCCACCCACGAGACACTCACCCATCCCGCGGCCCTTGCCTCAGTGTGTTGGTTCTGGTTGTAGAGCGGGCATCTGGCCTTCTGGGCAGGGAGAGACACGTGGGCTGCCGCTGCTGCTGCTGCAGCAGCTGCTCCTGCTGCTGCGTGTCCTGGTGTTCTGACCCCAAAGGTCAGAGGTGACAGGTATTTATTGCCTGTGCCCCTAGGCCTTTCCAGCTTCCGGCCTCAGTCTATCCAATCTCTGCCCTCCCCCCTCCTCCATACCTAATTTGATTAGCACAGGGGCGAGGGACACCTTCTGTATTCCCAGCTTGGGCTGTCAATCTAGCAGATTTGGTCGTGGGGGCAGTATTCCCCCCTCACTTCCGAGTTCTGCCTGCTGGCTCGGGTGGTCACGAGATAGCTTTTGACCTTGAGATGGCCGGTACCCAAGGGTCACCTCGGGACATACCACTCCTTGGCCCTCGCCATCCGTGCCCACCTGACCCCACCTCTTCCTGCATCCCCTCCAGGTCGCATAGTGGTATGGTTGCACTGCAAGCCATGCCTTCCAGCGCTGTCCCTCCCCTGACCGCATGGGCTGATAATCTCCCTGGCTTTCCACGGGAACCAGAAAAGCAGATCCATGGGTTGGGGCAGAGGACGTTTCCTATCCCATGGCCAGGGGCAACAGAAGGTGGCGCCCCACCCTCAAGGCATGCGAATAGGAGGTATGGAGGTATGGAAGGTGGTCGGTGGCCCACCATGGTTTTGAGGCACTGCACTGAGAAAAGGGGCCAGGGATGGTTGAAGTGGCCGCTACCCACAGATAGAGCAGTGTAACACTGGAACAGATAACAACCCCTTCCCTTACTAGCACAACGGTCTTAAGATAGCACACAGAGGCAAGAGCTGGGAGTGACTGTGTGTTTGTCACACCTGTGTGAAAAGTGCCAAGCAACAGCAACTTAGTAGTCACCATCCTCCCACTAAGCCCACTGCCAGGAGCAAAAGTAGCAGCAACCCCTGGAATAGTGAGCTTCCCTCCTCAAGTCTAAAGAGTCCATAGAACCAGTACAAAACTCCTCTGGTGGTGAGGACTCTTCATTAGCTGCATGGTACACTGCCAGAGATCATCGTGTCCAATTGTTCAGAGTCACTGGAGTGAGGGGGCGAGAAGAACTGCTCATGTTGAAACAGGAACAGGTCACCTGGTAGAAATAGGTTCCCTTCCCTGATGATGTCACACCATGGCTAAGACTGAAGACAGGCTCTCTGGGTGGCAGTTCAGTGATGATTCCTTTGCTGGGCCTGTCTGGAAGTCAAGCAACACTGACCATAGAATTGTGAGGCAGAGAAGTACCCAGGAGCATCATATAGCAAGATACGATTGATAAAGTTTGAAATAATAGCTTTTTCCTAATAACATTAAACAATTATTCTTAACTCATTCTTAAAAACTACTAAAATTTTAACAAATTTTCCAATTATTCTTCTGTTGCTTTCCAAATCCTTGGGATATGATGACTAAACCTTTTCAGTCCCTTAAAAGGAAACAATCGCAAAGACAAAGTAGACATCCAGATCTGTACATATGTATGATACCGAATAACATACAGCTGCTTTTTGCACATTAGCTAGGCTATACCAGAGACAGCATGCAGAACTTGCATTGTCAACCCTGAAAAATGGAGATTTTATATTAAAGACCATCTGAATCAATTTAACAAGCAAAGACGAACAAACCCCAGTTCTAATACATATAATTTGTAATATGCAGCAATTAAATCTGGACTTTGCATGTTCTAATATTTAACACGTTAAGTGACGAGCAGGCCAAGCAGTTTCACAGAGTGATGTGTCGTTATTCCCCCTCTCCCAGGCGTGATGTCTGCAAAAGAGAAGGGTCTAGGTTTTGGAGGATCTCCAAGCCTCTACCAAAGTTAGTGGGCAGCCCTCATTGGGATTAGCTGCACAGGTTTGCCCAGTCAGATTCATTTATCATTTCAAATATATCAAGAGGACTTTTGTATTTGATCTGCTTTTACCGTTTACTAAGTTAGAGAAATTTAAGGCAATGGCATTTCAGATATAATGATTAAATCACCACCCCTCCAGTTGTTCCTAGTCTGGGAGAACAATGGCAAGTTCACTCCCAATTCATTCCTAATGACTGCCATTGTAGTTTCTATGGGGAAGTGCCTTAGACTGAGGAAGGCAGCCATTCACTAGGAGGGAGGCAACCCTTTGCTAGAGGGAGGTGCCTTCTCTCAAAGGAATTCCCTTTTGATCTCCCATCTGATAGCTCTCGCCCTGAAGGCAAAGTGGTTAAGTTTCCTACCCCCATGCTTTAGCTTGCAAATTTCTTGAGTAGCTGGGTGCTCGGGTGACGGGAAGGGTCCCCCGTTTCCCAGTAACCCCAATTATGGAATTATTTCCTGTAATTGATGGTTGACCTCCTTGCCAAGCATCCTTCCTCGTCATAGCTACCCGGGCCCTGGTGTCTACCGGTAAGGAGACTTTCCGACGATCATTTACTAGGACGGTCATATGCGGGGGGCGGGGGCACCCAGGTTGCGAGAGGGCCGCAGCCGCCTTCCAACGGCCGGGCCCACCAGATCCCCCTTCTAATTTCCCCTATCCGTGGTGGTTGGGGCCGCTGGTCTACCTTCCTGAGTGAGCAGCTTCAGGATATGTGTGGGCAGCCCATCCAGCTCGTCCATAGGAAATCCCTGCTCCCTTAACTCCCTCCATATGATCACCCGTTCTCCTGGGCCCAACCTTCCTGAGCCGACACGCTGTGGGGGTCGGTGGGTATCCCTTTTACTATTCGTTGGAACCGGCTTTGCCCTCCTGAACCCCAGGCCTTTCCTAATCATGGCTGCTACACGCCGGGTAATCGGCATCTTAGGGGACTGGAATAGGGACCAGTCACTGTTGACCACGTTCGCCAAAGTGCTCCAAGTTTGTACCCCAGTGGCCCTATCCCTCAAACAGTGGGCCAACCCGCACTCCGGCCCTGGGGGTGACCCATTACTATTGCACGAAGTAGGCCCTCTTGGGCAGGGAGGGACCAGGGGCTTGGTTCCTGAGTTTTCTCCCTCTCGTCCAGGAGTTGTTCAATTCCAAGCACCAGGAGATGCTGGTTTAATGTAGCTGGGTCGGTCCAGCGGAGGGTGCCGGCCCTTCCCTGTTCACTCCGGGGGACTGTCCAAGCCCAGTGTACCGCGAGGGTCCAGAGGGTACGACCTGGAGTGTGAATGTGGGTCACGTCCACCCCTGGGCCCAAATCTAGGCGGCTGCTTTCATCTGGGCTGAGGTCCACCTGGGCTGCCGCTCCCTTCCATACCCTGGCCAACCAGCCTATCACCGGCTCCCCGGGGTACCGGGAAAACTCTCTAGAGAGCTGCCTGAGCTCAGTAGCTGTGAAGCTTGTAATCTGGGTGGTGACCTTCCCCTGGGAGTTCCGCTCCCCTTTGATAATGGGGTAGAGGGGTTTGAGCTGCCACTCGGGGTTCTGCGAGGGCACCTCCCAATCCCGCGGAGAAGGGGGTGGTTCCAGTTTCGGTAAGGGATCGGGATCCCCCTTCCCCTCTTCAGAGGAATTCTCCTTGCATAGCCCCGAGTACATGACCCTTTTGATCTCCTGCTTAGTTACGGGGAGTTTCCTCTGTTCTTCTAACTCCTTAGCCATCCGGGGTGCCAATGTCTGTTCTAAAAGGATTGCCTGCTGCATTTTTACCTCGGCCACTGTCTGCAGTAAGAGGCATTTCGTCTCACGTTCCTTTAGTTTTGCCTCTAGGGCGGCCCTCTCCTGCTGCCACCGCCGGAGGTCCCGGGCGGCGGCCTGCAGCGCCATTGCTAGGAGACCGAGGAGGGCGGTCTTTCCTTTCTTTTTCCTGATTTGGGTAGCCTCCCGCCAATCACAAAATTCCCTCACCAGATTGGTGGGGTCCTCCCAGTGCTCCTCCACCCAGCGGTTGTCCCATCTTGGGGTTTTCCATCCCTGATCTGCGAGGAATTCAAAAAGCTCTCTCGGGTCTCTGTCGCCTATCGCCGATCCCATCCTTGTCGCCATTTATGTCACCCGTCGTCCGGGGACGGGTTCGTTCAGTGATCGGCGAGGCGAGAGAGAGTGAGAGGCCGGGGACGGAAAGCCTAAGTTTTATATAAAATTTATTCTGCGAGGTGAATTGAATTTATGTAATTGTTTAGGCGCAATGGATTGAGCTTCCCTTTCGGGAGGAATATAATCAATTAGCAATATTAGAGCTTCCCTACATGGGAGGAACACAATCATCTGTTAATCGCGCGTGGGTGAGTTGGCTAACTCTCACCCATGTGCACTTCCCACTCGGGAAGAATCCACTTACTTTCCCACATGGGAAGAATTCATTACATTACCCACGCACGTGGTGGGCGGCTAGCTCTTACAATGTGCTCTCCCTACATGGGAGGAATCCACTCATAATTCCCATCAGCAGCGGGATACCTGGGTCCCACCCACGAGACACTCACCCATCCCGCGGCCCTTGCCTCAGTGTGTTGGTTCTGGTTGTAGAGCGGGCATCTGGCCTTCTGGGCAGGGAGAGACACGTGGGCTGCTGCTGCTGCTGCTGCATCAGCTGCTCCTGCTGCTGCGTGTCCTGGTGTTCTGACCCCAAAGGTCAGAGGTGACAGGTATTTATTGCCTGTGCCCCTAGGCCATTCCAGCTTCCGGCCTCAGTTTATCCAGTCTTTGCCCTCCCCCTTCCTCCATACCTAATTTGATTGGCACAGGGGCGAGGGACACCTTCTGTATTCCCAGCGTGGGCTGTCAATCTAGCAGATTTGGTCGTGGGGCCGGTATCCCAACCTCACTTCCGAGTTCCGCCTGCTGGCTCGGGTGGTCACGAGATAGCTTTTGACCTTGAGATGGCCGGTACCCAAGGGTCCCCTCGGGACACCAGTTCACAAGACATTCAGGGTCTAACAAGGATCTTCCAATTTGACTAAATGTAAGAATTGGTTCTGTGTTGCACAAGGCAGAATCCTGCACAAGCCAAATTCCAGGTTCCCACCTGGTCATAATAAATGTTCCTTGAATCTAGCCCCACATGTGATGTTCCATTGGTCAAGCCCATTTGCACACCACCTGACTTCCAGAAATGAGGGTGAGTTCCTCACAGGCACATTAATGGTACACAAGTTCAATAGACCCAGCAGAACTGTAAGCTCTAAACTGTAAGCTCATTATGGGCAGGGAACATGTCTGCTAATTATGTGTATTGTACTCTCCCAAGCACTTAGGACAGTGGTCTGCATATAGTAAATGCTCAATAAATATGATTGCTTGATTGACTGATTGGATAACACAGACTTCTCACAAGCATGAAGAACCATCTGTGTGTCATTTTTGTTGACAAAGTTTTCTAGAGGACAATGACATGGGATCAATAAAATCTTACTTATTGAATATCCTGCGTGTTTACTTCATTAAACGCTTGAGAATGTACATTGTAACAGAATAGGTTGACACATGCCTTGCCTTTTAAAGGAACTGAGAACAGTCGATAGAACAGGGGGTGAGGCCAGTAGGGTGTGTGGAGGTGTGGGTGGTGGTAAGGAGAGAAGGTCTAAAAGCAGAGCAATTGCAAACAGTGTGACAAGAGGGGAAAAGAGAGACTGAGAGGTCAGTTTTAATCTCCATTTTACAAACGGAGTAATTGAGGCAGAAAGCTGTTGGGTAATTTGTCTCAAGTTATTACACTGGTCAAACAGCTAAAGAAGCCTGCTTTCTGAACTCCAAATCCAATACTCCATTAACTACTTGGAAATCCATTCATAATAAACAGAGTTGCATATAGGGGGTGATGATGAAAGAAGCCAGAACATACCCCCTAAATCATGCCCTCATGTCTCTACTGTTCATTTATCTCATGGTTTTTAGAAAAGGCTTTAATTTTCCATGACTTCAACCCTGAAGATGGAGTGAAAAGCAGTATGTCCTACAGGAAACAGCACAGAACTGAGAGTCAAACGACCTGGGTTCTAATTCATTCATTCATTTATCCATTCATTCATTCAATCGTATTTATTGAGCACTTACTGTGTGCAGAGCACTGTACTAAGAGCTTGGAAAGTACAATTTGGCAACAGATCAATCAATCAATCAATAGTATTTATTGAGCACTTACTGGGTGCAGAGCACTGCACTAAGCGCTTGGGAAGTACAAGTTGGCAACATGTAGAGACGGTCCCTACCCAACAGTGGGCTCACAGTCTAGAAGGGGGAGACAGAGAACAAAAAAAAAAACATATTAACAAAATAAAATAAATAGAATAGATATGTATGAGTAAAATAAATAGAGTAATAAATATGTACAAACATATATACATATATACAGGTGCTGTGGGGACGGGAAGGAGGTAAGGCAGGGGGATAGAGAGGGGGAGGAGGGGGAGAGGAAGGAGGGGGCTCAGTCTGGGAATGCCTCCTGGAGGAGGTGAGCTCTCAGTAGGGCCTTGAAGGGAGGAAGAGAGCTAGCTTGGCAGATGTGAGGAGGGAGGGCATTCCAGGCCAGGGGGATGATGGGGGCCGGGGGTCGATGGCAGGACAGGCAAGAACGAGGCACGGTGAGGAGATTAGTGGCAGAGGAGCAGAGGGTGTGGGCTGGCCTGTAGAAGGAGAGAAGGGAGGTGAGGTAGGAGGGGGCGAGGTGAAGGAAAGCCTTGAAGCCGAGGGTGAGGAGTTTCTGCCTGATGCATAGGTTGATTGGTAGCCACTGGTGATTTTTGAGGAGGGGAGTAACACGCCCAGAGCGTTTCTGGACAAAGACAATCCGGGCAGCAGTGTGAAGTATGGATTGAAGTGGGGAGAAACAGGAGGATGGGAAATCGGAGAGGAGGCTGATACAGTAGTCCTGACGGGATAGGATCAGAGCTTGAACGAGCAGGGTAGCGGTTTGGATGGAGAGGGAACGGCGGATCTTGGCAATGTTGCGGAGCTGAGACCAGCAGGTTTGGGTGACGGCTTGGATATGAGGGGTGAACGAGAGAGTGAAGTCGAGGATGACACCAAAGTTGCGGGCTTGTGAGACGGGAAGGATGGTAGTGTCGTCAACAGTGATGGGAAAGTCAGGGAGAGGGCAGGGTTTGGGAGGGAAGACAAGGAGTTCAGTCTTGGACATGTTGAGTTTTAGGTGGTGGGCAGACATCCAGATGGAGATGTCCTGAAGGCAGGAGGAGATGCGAGCCTGGAGGGAAGGGGAGAGACCAGGGTCAGAGATCCAGATTTGGGTGTCATCAGCGTAGAGATGATATTTGAAGCTGGGGGAGAGGTCACCAAGGGAGTGAGTGTAGATAGAGATAGAGACAATCCCTACCCAACAACGGGCTCACAGCCTATAAGAGGGATACAGTCAACAAAACAAAACATGTGGGCAGGCATCAATAGCATCAAAATAGAGAAATCACATATTAGAATAATAAGTATGTACAAATATACACAAATGCTGTGGGGAGGGAAAGGGGGTAAAGCAGAAGGGGGGAATAGGGGTGAAGGGGAAGGAAGGAGAAGCAGAGAAAAAGGGGTGCTCAGTGTGGGAAGGCCTCCTGGAGGAGGTGAGCTCTCAGTAGGGCTTTGAAGAAGGTAAGAGAGCTAGTTTGGCAGATGTGCGGGGGAAGGGCATTCCAGGCCAGGGGTAGGACGTGGGCCAGGTGTGGATGATGGGACAGGCAAGAACTAGGAAAAATGAGGAGGTTCGAGGCAGGGGAGAAGACTGTGCTGGCTGGGCTGCAGAAGGAGAGAAGAGGGGTGATGTAGGAGCGGGCAAGGTGATGGAGAGCTTTGAAGCCAATAGTGAGGAGCTTTTTCTTAATATGGTCGTTGATAAGCAACTACTGGAGATTTTTTGAGGAGGGGGGTGACATGCCCATAGCGTTTCTGTAGAAAGATAATCTGGGCAGCAGACTGAAGTATAGACTGAATCAGGGAGAGACAGGAGGTTGGGAGATCAGAAAGGATGACACTAGTGTGTTTTAGTGGATAGAGTACGGGCCTGGGAGTCTGAAGTATATGGATTCTAAACCAGGTTCCACCACATGTCTGCTGTATGACCTTGGTCGAGTCAGTTCACTTCTCTGGGTTTCAGTTACCTCATCTGTGAAATGAGGACTAAGAATGTGGGACCCCTGTGCTTAGAATAGTGCTTGGCATATAGTAAGAGCTTAGCAATCACCATAATTATTATAATTATCATTATGTGGCCCCAGAAATCCACTGACCTACCACTGGCCTTACCTTCAAGTACAGCAGTGAGGCCCATCTTTCATCCTAGCTCAGATCTCTTTAGAACAGGGCCCTGGAATTCCAAGGGAGATATTCATTTCTACTTGTCCTGTGAAAAGCCCTGAGGGTGCTTTAAAGCTACCACTGGGGTTTTATTTTGGTCTGGTGTCCCCCAACTTGTACTTCCCAAGCACTTAGTACAGTGTTCTGCACACAGTAAGCGCACAATAAATACGATTGAAAGAATGAATGAATGAAAGATAGGACACCATGGCTCCCTGGATTTATCCTGAGTAAACTGTCATTATTAATAACAACACAGCAGTGAATTGATGTCATAGAAAACCTCAAAGCAATATTATTCAGGTTCAGTGGTCTGCACACAGAAGGTGCCTCAATAAATACTGATGGTGATGAGTCCTGGTAATTAAAAAAAAGCATAAAGAATGCATTTGAATTATCCTATCAGTGGCCTTGATCTCTGATTTTGTTTTTGATGAGGACTGTCACAGTGGGGTGTTTTGCTGGGGGGAACCAGAAGAATGTGATTCTAATCGCTACTTTGCCGATTGCTTGTTGGGTAATCTTGGGCAAACCACTTAATCTCTCTGTGCCTCAGTTTCCTCAACTGCAAAATAGGGATTCAATATCTGTTCTCCCTCCTACTTAGAATGTGAGACAGAGACTGTGTTCCACCTATCAACTTGCATCTGCATTAGTACTTAGAACAGTGTTTGACACATAGCAAGCATTAAGAAGAAGAAAAAATGACCCTCCTGGATTTTCTGGATTGAACCATTGGTCCACATGCCAACAGATGCCAGGCTGCAGGGCAGCACTAAAGGGTGGTGGTTATAGCTTTTGCTTTAAAGCAGTGGATTCCAGTCTGAGCATCCTTTTCACCTCAAAAGTTCTCAGTCCTCGGAAGTGAACAAACAATCAATCAATCAGGGGTATTTATTGAGCACATACTTTGTGCACTGTACTAAAGGACTTAGCACTTTGTGCTCTGCACACAGTAAGCACTCAATAAATGCGATTGATTGATTGATTGACTTGGGAGAGTACAATATAACAGAATTGGTGATTGACTTCTTCTCTGCCCACAGTAAGCTTCCAGTCTAGAGGCAGAGCTTACAGAGACCACGAGATGAGGGTGTTCTTGGTGCAGAAGGCTGGTCCCTCTAGGCTGTAAACTCGAAGTGGGCAGGGAATGTGACCATTTATTTATATGCTGTACTCTCCCAAGAGCTTAGTACAGAGCTCAATAATAAATACATTCAATCAAATTTACTGAGCGCTTACTGTGTGCAAAGCACTGTACTAAGTGCTTGGGGGAGTACAATATAACAACAGACACATTCCTTATGATTGAATGAGTGAATGAATAAAATTCATTCATTCATTTATTTAATTGTATTTATTGAGTGCTTACTGTGTGCAGAGCACTGTACTAAGTGCTTGGGAATTACAAGTTGGCAACATGTAGAGACGGTCCCTACCCAACAGTGGGCTCACAGTCTAGAAGGGGGAGACAGAGAACAAAACAAAACATATTAACAAAATAAAATAAGTAGAATAAATATGTACAAGTAAAATAAATAAATAAATAGAGTAATAAATACGTACAAACATATATACATATATACAGGTGCTGTGGGGAAGGGAAGGAGGTAAGATGGTGGGGATGGAGAGGGGAAGGAGGGGGAGAGGAAGGAAGGGGCTCAGTCTGGGAAGGCCTCCTGGAGGAGGTGAGCTCTCAGTAGGGCCTTAAAGGGAGGAAGAGAGCTAGCTTGGCGGATGTGGGGAGGGAGGGCATTCCAGGCCAGGGGGATGATGTGGGCCGGGAGTCGATGGCAGGACAGGCGAGAACGAGGCATGGTGAGGAGATTAGCGGCAGAGGAGCAGAGGGTGCGGCTGGGCTGTAGAAGGAGAGAAGGGTGGTGAGGTAGAAGGGGGCAAGATGATGGAGAGCCTTGAAGCTGATGGTGAGGTGTTTCTGCCTGATGCATAAGTTGATTGGTAGCCACTGGAGACTTTTGAGGAGGGGAGTAACATGTCCAGAGCGTTTCTGGACAAAGACAATCTAGGCAGCAGCGTGAAGTATGGATTGAAGTGGGGAGAGACATGAGGATGGGAGATCAGAGAGGAGGCTGATATAGTAATCCAGACGGGATAGGATGAGAGCTTGAACGAGTAGAGTAGCGGTTTGGATGGAGAGGAAAGGGCGGATCTTGGCAATGTTGTGGAGGTAAGACTGGCAGGTTTTTGTGACGGCTTGGATGTGAGGGGTGAACGAGAGAGCGGAGTCGAGGATGACACCGGGGACCCCAGCCTAATCTCTGCAAGGTTCAAATGTAATTGGCTAGTGGTTCATTGTAATAACAATTCACAGGAATGCCTTTCTCTCACAGCTCAGAGCACTTTTCCAGTCTTGAAGAGTGCTGGGTCCTGGGGAACAGAGAGGAGAAGAGACCATTTGGTTTTTGTTTGTTTGTGGGTTTTCTTTGTTTGTTTTCTATGGTATTTGTTAGGCATTTACCATGTTCCAGACACTGTACTAAGTGCTGGGGTATATACAAGCTGATTATTTTGGACACCATCCTTGGCACATAAGGGGCTTACAGTTTAATCTCCATTTTACAGATGTGGTAACTGAGGCACAGAGAAGTGAAGTGACATGCTAAAGGTCATATAACAGACACTGTGAATCCCTGCAGAGTTCAGGTCCTCTGATTCCCAAGCCTATGCTCTATCCCCTATGCCACACTACCTCTTGTTGTTCATTTTCAAGAAGGTTGGCCAGGGTGTGGTAAAGACGGGGAAAAAATTACCACCCCTTACCAGAGAAACCTTTTTCACACAGTGGATACAAGCATGTGGAATTCAGTTCCACAGGAAGCTGGGCCAGAAAACTCCAACAGGTCCAAGCTGGGGTAGAATAAATTCAAGAACGAGAGGGAAAGTTGGCAATGTGAAAGGAAAAGTTAGGGATGTTAAATGGCCCAGCACTAAGCTGTGTGATTGTCACACAGCTGACAACTGGTGGAACCGGGATTTGAACCCCTGACCTCTGAAATTCCAAAGCCCATGCCCTTTCCACTGACTGACGAACACTTACTGTGTGCCCAGCACTATACTAAGTACTTGGAAAGTACTTAGAACTTTGGAAAGTACTTAGAACTTTGGAAAGTACTTAGAACTTGGTACTTGGAAAGTATCAAGAAGGGCAATCATTCCACGGTACCTCAAGGACCTAGTATAGCCATAGATAGTTTTTTTATTGGGTTTTTAAATATTTTTCATAGTATTTGGTAAGCACTTACTATGTGCCAGGCATTGAACTAAGCACTAGGGTAAATACAACATAAACAGGTTGGACACAGTCCATATCCTACATGGGGCTTACAGTCTTAATCTCCATTTTACTGGTGAGGTAACCGAGGCACAGAGAAGTTTAGTGACTTGCCCAAGCTCTCAGAGCAGTCAAGTGGCACAGATAGGATTAGTTCTTCACAAAAATGAGAATATTATTATTTAGTGCCATCGAGTTGCTTCCTGATTCATAGAGACTCCACGGATATATGTTCCCAGAACATCCTGTCCTCTGCCATAATCCACAACCTTTCTGATGGCTCATAGTCTATCCTAATCCTCCTCGACCTCTCAGTTGCCTTCGACACTGTGGACCACCCCCTTCTCCTCAACACGCTATCCAACCTTGGCTTCACAGATTCCGTCCTCTCTTGGTTTTCCTCTTACCTCTCCGGTCGTTCATTCTCAGGCTCTTTTGCAGGCTCCTCCTCCTCCTCCCATCCCCTTACTGTTGTGGTTCCTCAAGGTTCAGTTCTTGGTCCCCTTCTGTTCTCGATATACACTCAATCTCTTGGTGACCTCATTTGCTCCCACGGCTTCAACTATCATCTCTACGCTGATGACACCCAAATCTACATCTCTGCCCCTGCTCTCTCCCCCTCCCTCCAGGCTCGCATCTCCTCCAGCCTTCAGGACATCTCCATCTGGATGTCTGCCTGCCCGCCACCTAAAACTCAACATGTTCAAGACTGAATTCCTTGTCTTCCCTCCCAAACCCTGCCCTCTCCCTGACTTTCCCATCACTGTTTACGGCACTACCGTCCTTCCCGTCTCACAGGCCTGCAACCTTGGTGTCATCCTCGACTCCGCTCTCTCGTTCACCCCTCACATCCAAGCCGTCAACAGAAACTGCCAGTCTCAGCTCCACAACATTGCCAAGATCTGCCCTTTCCTCTCCATCCAAACTGCTACCCTGCTCGTTCAAGGTCTCATCCTATCCCGTCTGGACTACTGTATCAGCCTCCTCTCCTATCTCCCATCCTCGTGTCTCTCCCCACTTCAATCCATGCTTCACGCCACTGCCCGGATTGTCTTTGTCCACAAACGCTCTGGGCATGTTACTCCTCTCCTCAAAAATCTCCAGTGGCTACCAATCAACCTACGCATCAGGCAGAAACTCCTCACTCTCGGCTTCAAGGCTCTCCATCACCTCACCCCTTCCTACCTCACCTCCCTTCTCTCCTTCTACAGCCCTGCCCACACCCTCCACTCCTCTGCCGCTAATCTCCTCACCATGCCTCGTTCTCGCCTGTCCTGCCATCGACCCCTGGCCCACGTCATCCCCCGGGCCTGGAATGCCTTCCCTCTGCCAATCTGCCAAGCAAGCTCTCTTCCTCCCTTCAAGGCCCTACTGAGAGCTCACCTCCTCCAGGAGGCCTTCCCAGACTGAGCCCGCTCCTTCCTTTCCCCCTCCTCCCCCTCTCCATTCCCCCATCTTACCTCCTTCCCTCCCCCATAGCACCTGTATATATGTATATATGTTTGTACACATTTATTAATCTATTTATTTATTTATTTTACTTGTACATATCTATTCTATTTATTTTATTTTGTTAATATGTTTTGTTTTGTTCTCTGTCTCCCCCTTCTAGACTGTGAGCCCACTGTTGGGTAGGGACCATCTCTATATGTTGCCAACTTGTACTTCCCAAGCGCTTAGTACAGTGCTTTGCACACAGTAAGTGCTCAATAAATACAACTGATTGATTGATGGTTCTCCCATTATTGTTGTTATCGTCTCTATCCATTTAGTTGCTGTTCTGCCTCTTCCACTTTTTCCCTGGACTTTTCCTAGCATTAGTGTCATCTCCAGATAATTAATCCTCTTGAAATTAGAATTATGGTTCATACTAGGATTGAAGTTCAGATTATGTTTAAAACCATTAGACTGTAAACAGTATAATAATAGTATTATTTTTTAAGCCCTTACTATATGCCAAACCCTGTTCTAAGTGCTGGATATTCAGGGAATGTGTGTTTCACTCAACAGTTCTCGTCCAAATACTTTGTATGGTGTTTTGTATTAAGCCCTGGGAAGAGTGCAATTGATTAAGGAACATAATCTCTAGTTTTTAAGAATTCACAGTCTAGCAAGGGCAGTTGACAGAACCAAGCCATTCATATATGTTACTGCTGTTTATACGAAAAGTTCTTAAAGGCAGAGCGATGAGTAAATTTCAATGAATCTGAGCTGATAATATGAGGAAGCAGCATGACCTGGTGGATAGAGCATGGACCTGGGTGTCATAAGGACCCGGGCTCTAATCCTGACTTTGCCACTTGTCTTCTGCATGACCTTGGGTATTTCACTTCACTTCTCTGTGCTTCAGTTAACTCATCTATAAAATGGGAATTAAGACTCTGAGGCCCATGTGAGACATAGATTGTGTCCATCCTGATAATTTATATCTACCCCAGTACTTCGTACAGTGCCTAGCACATAGTAAGTGATTAACAAACACCGTAAAATAGTGCAAGGATGCATAAACATAAATAATAAGGGTGCCTGCTGAATGCAACACAAGGAGGTGGGGCTGACCCAGGGATTGATAATTCCAATTTTTAAAACTGTTGATCAAAGAAGCCTTGTAAGGCATCAATCCATCAGTCAATCAGTGATATATATTGAGTGCTTACTTGGTGCAAGGCACTGAACTAAGAACTTGGGAGAGTAAAAAATAATGAAGTTTGTAGACACTTTCCCCACACATAAGAAGTGTGCAGTCCAGAAGGGGAGATGGAGATTATAAGAAATTACGGATCTGTACATAAAGGCTTGGAGACAGAGGGTTGGGTGACTAACAAGTGCTAACAAGGAAGATCCAAGTGCATAGGTGATGCAGAAGGGAGAGGGAGTTGGGGAAAAGAGGGTTTAGTTTGGGAAAGCCTCTGAGAGGATATATGATTTTTGGAGGGTTTTGAAGGTTGGAAGAGTGGTTATCTGTCATGTATGAAAGGGAGGGTGTTCCAGACCAGAGGGAAGGTGTGGGCAAGGTATAGGCAGCAAGATAGACATGATCAAGGTGCAGTGAATAGGCATGGTTCAAATCTCCCCTTGTGTGGACAGGGATTGTCTCTATTGCTGAATTCTACTTTCCAAGTACTTAGTATAGTGCTGGGCACACAGCAAGTGTTCATCAGTCAGTGGAAAGAGCCCGGGCTTTGGAGTCAGAGGTCAGGGGTTCAAATCCTGGCTCCACCAGTTGTCAGCTGTGTGAATTTGGGCAAGTCACTTAACTTCTCTGTACCTCAGTTACCTCATCTGTAAAATGGGGATTAAGACTGTGAGGCCCCTGTGGGACAACCTGATCACCTAGTAACTCCCCAGCGCTTTGAGCAGTGCTTTGCACATAGTAAGTACTTAATAAATGTCATTATTATCATTATTATTAATAAATACGATTGAATGAATGAATGAATGAATCCTTCACATTTCTGGAATCCACAAAGAAGGAGGCCAGGGTAACTTATTGCTCCAGCATAAAAAGGGGCAAACTCTGTCATTCATTCATTCATTCATTCAATCATATTTATTGAGCACTGACTGTGTGCAGAGCACTGTACTAAGCGCTTTGGAAGTACAAGTTGGCAACATATAGAGACGGTCCCTACCCAACAGTGGGCTCACAGTCTAGAAGGGGGAGACAGAGAACAAAACAAAACATTTTAACAAAATAAAATAAATAGAATAAATACGTACAAATAAAATAAATAAATAAATAGAGTAATAAATATGTACTAACATATATACATATGTACAGATGCTGTGGGGAGGGGAAGGAGGTAAGGCAGAGGGGATGGGGAAGGGGAGGAGGGGGAGAGGAAGGAGGGGGCTCAGTCTGGGGAGGGGGCTCAGTCTGTCCAGCTTAAGAGTGACAATCAGTCACAAAGGTCTAGCCTGCCCAAACACTAAAATGTGGAAAAGAAGGAACACATTTTTGGCCATAGTAGTGAGCAGTCACTGTTAGTGAATGCTCAATAAATACTGTTGAGTGACTGATTGATTGATTGATCTAGGCAGGATTGCACTGCCAGATAATCTACTGTTCATATTTTAGAATTGTTGAATCTTTAACTTCTTACTCTAGACCATAACCTCCTTGTGGGAGGGCAGGGGTGACTTCTATCAAGGCGTTTGTCTTGTACTCTCCCCAACTTTTAGTCCAGTACTCTGCACACAGTAAGGTCTCAGTAAATGCCTTTGATTGATTGTTGCCTTGACCTTTTGAATTTGAATATGCTGACTTTCTGTTGCGTGTGTCAGATTGGGGTTGTGAGCTACTTGCAAAGCAGGGACCAGGTCTAAATGTACTTCTCATATATTCTCCCTAATGTTTGATATGGAGCTTTACACAAGTTAGTTATTGAGATGATAGTGTTGAGTTAGATATTGATGCAGAAAATCATAATTGAGCTTTGAACTGATTCTTATCATATGGTTACCAGAAAATGTTTTACACTCTAACCAAGTATAGCACCATTAATAAGATAAACTATGCTCAAGAGGAAATTCAATCATACTTTAGAGAGCAAAGTTTGTTTCTCTTCCCCTTTATTCTTACCCTCTGCTAGTAGATAAGCTACAACCCTACAGTTGTCAGAGAAATATTGTTCCTCCCTAAGCTACTATCATTCAGAATGATACACAAGCATGAGGAAAATAAAGTTCAGAGAGCCACCCAGTGATTATATTGATGACATTTTTGAGACCATATACAAATTTCTTAAAAATTATTTTAAAATCATTTTTAACAATATTTTGTTAATCTCTACTTTGCAAATGTATGAAATTCCCTTCATTGTGACACAACGTTTCATGTAAAACCAGAATTAATAGTAACAGTAAAAATTAAAATTTCTCACCTGCCCTTCTTTGCTTTCTCTACCCTTTCTTTATCTTCCTACACCCAATTAATGATCATTTTCTTCTCTCTTTTTCTTCTGGCCTTAGTCTTCTAATTTTTCTCCTCTGACAGGTCTTTTACTGTGTCACCTTCTACCATTTAGGTATTTGCAATTACCCAGAACAGAAGACTTTACTTCTCCTTCTGCTATCTAATTCTGATAACTTGGATTGACGCAAGCCTCCAGCCCCCATCTCTGACAGTCTCCTCATGGTTTTCCCAGCAAGCTCCAGCTCTTGACAGTCAACCTCCGGGTGTCTCTGGGTCACTTGTATATTCCTACACAGTTTGGGGCTGGGTTTTGCCTTCTTTTCCCTGAAACCTTATTTTCCCTGAAATGCTGTTCAGATCAAATCAACACATTTTACACCCTGAGGGTTAAAAATCAGGTACCTAACTTGAAATTTTGAAAATTAGAATCACCAAACCTAAAAGTAGGAAGTCAGGCCAAAATCTGGTATAATCATTATGGTACTTGTTAAGTGCTTACTATGTGCCAAATTCTGGATGAAGAGCTGGAGCAGAAATAATATAATCAGGTGGGACACAGTACCTGTCCCACATAGAATGCATGTTCATAGCTTTCCTCTTCTCCCACTCTGTATGTACCACCTTTACTTGCTCTCTTTGTCCCACCCTCACAGCAGTTATGTCAATATCTGTAATTTATTTATTTATATTAATGTCTGTCTCCCTCATCTAGACTGTAAGATCATTGTGGGCAGAGAATGTGTCTGTTTATTGTTGTATTGTACTCTCCCAACCTCATAGTACTGTGCTCTGTATACAGTGAGTGCTCAATAAATACAATTGAATGAATGAATGAATGAATAGCAGAATATGGATGCTAGTCTTGCCCCAGACCTATCTCCAACGTTACCCCTAACCTGAAATCTAAACCTAAAACTAATCTAAACCCTAGCCCAACTAATAATACTAGCTAAATCAGATCCTGAGTCCATTCACTTTATATTTTGAAGGTTCAGTTCATAGGTAACAAACTGCTCTTCTTTCTCTTTTGGAGTTCCATATTCTCCCAAAACCACCTCAAATTAAGAGGTTACCACCTAAAATCCCCCCTTTTCTTAAAATGCTTGTGAAAATGCTTGTGAAATATTTTGCATGAACCAACCCCAGCCCTCTCCACCACCGCCTGTTTCATTAGCCTACAGAAGTAATCTAACAGCATAGGTTGGCACCAGAAGATTTGGTGATGCAAAACCCTAAATAGTCTCCTAAAGTTCTAAAAGAGTCAGTGAAGCTCCTTTTGTGATTCACCTACCACCAGAGAGTGACTTATCCATATGTCACAGAAGAACTCACTGAAAACTAACATTTGCTGACACCACACAACCCATACCAAATCACAATTTATGTTCCCTAGATGCTTACAATTAATTTTAACATAATAATTAATTTTTCATCTCATTAAGAAGAAACATTTCTTTTTACTGACAATGTCATTTCAAATTAAATAAGGAAATATACAACTGGGTAAGATACAGTCACTGAGTCGGAGGAAAAAGCATTATGGCCTAATGGAAAGAGCGTTTGCCACGGAGTCAGAAGCCCTGGGCTCTAATCCCAATTCTGTCAATTGCCTGTTGTTTGTTTGACCTTGGGCACACAACTTCACTTTTCTGTACCCCAGTCCTCCTGTTCTTCCTCCTACTTAGACGATGTCCCTGCAGGACAGGTATTGTGGCCAAGCTCATTAACATGCACCTATCCCTGAACTTAGAACAGTGTTTGAAACATGGTAAGCAGTTAGTATATACCATAAAAAGAAGGGATTACAATCTGAAACATAGGTAGATGTCATGTTGCTTCCAAGCCTATGGACAAAGACACCTGTATTTGCAGTGCAATTGTTTGCAGTGCATTTTGAATGTACCCAAATGAGTAGGTGAATGACACCAAGGATAGCTAGCAGTGGAGGGAGACATAGGAATACGTTTCACCTGCATGATTTTCTCTCTAAATTCAGTTTATAGCACCCCATCATCCTCATGGTCGTTTTTATCGCTCTGTTCCTCAGTGTGTAGATGAGGGGGTTAAACATGGGGGCAATGATGGTATAAAACAGAACAAACAACTTATCCTCGGGTAAGGTCTGGGCCAGATGGAGGTAAATGAAGATGCAGGGCAAGAAAAGCAGTGCCATCATGGTGATGTGGGAAGCCAAGGTGGAGAGGGCTTTGTGCTGTCCTTCCGAAGAGCGGGTCTTCAGACTGGCTAAAATAGTGACATAAGAGTAGACCAAGACTACAAATGAGATCATTACAATTGTCCCTGAACTGGCGAGGACTAAAAATCCATTCACATTAGTGTCTGAGCAGGCCAGTTTCAAGAGAGGGTAAAACATAGCAGAAATAGTGATTGACTTTATTGGGGCCACAGAAGGGCAAAAAAAAAATGACAAGGAGCCACTGAACGATGGAATGGAGAAATCCTCCTTCCCACCACACTTCAACTACTGTGGAGTACTGCTGCTTGTTCATGTTGACCCTATAGTGTAAGGATTTGCAAATGGCAACATAGCGATCTTAGTCTGTCCCCACGAGAATGAAGATCACAACCCACCAAATAAGTGCATCCTGAAGAGTTACATCGTGCAGCAGCTGAAAGAGATGGTTTTCTTCTCAGACAGCAAATCTCTGACGAGTTTGGGAGTCACCATGGAAGTGTAGCAGAGGTCCACGAGGGACAAGTGGCAGTGGAAGATGTACATGGGCTGCCTGATAAGGGAACTGCATTTGATGGTGATGAGGTTGAGGAGATTCCCTAACAAGATTGCAACGTAACAGAAGAGGAACAGCCTAAAGCAGAATATCTGCAAGTTTCTGTCACTGGACAGTCCTAAGAGAACAAATTATGTGACACTGTTCCTATTTTCCATCCTGGGAATAAGAAGTATTTATCTGAAATGATTGGAAAATGAAACACTGCAAATAACATTTAGAAAATTGCTGTTTCTTGCACATATAATTGACTATGACTTGTAATATTGTTTCATTGTGTATAGGAACACTGCAAGAGAAATTTAATATCTTTGCTGAACATCTCTTTCATTTCTAGTGAGATGCTAAAGTCTTTTTAAAATTTATTAAGTGCTCACCATGTGCCAGGCATTGTGTTAAGAACCGTAATACAGGCTAATCAGATAGGAAACAGTCCTCTCCCATATAGGGCTCATAATCTAAGAAGTAGGGAGAGGGAAAATTTTTATCTCCGTTTTACAGCTGAGAAAAATGAGGCACCCAAGGAGAAGCCTAGCCTAATGGAAAGAGCATGGACTTGGGAGTCATGAGATTTGGGTTCTCATTCCAGCATTGCCACCTGCCTGCTGTGTGACAACCAAATCATTTGACATCTCTGTGCCTCAGTTTCCTCATCTGTAATATGGGGATTAAATCCTCCCTCCCTCCTACCCCAAACTGAGAGCCCCAGATGATATAGGGACTGTGCCTGGTTTGATTATCTTGTATCTACCCTGCCACTTAGTGCAGTGCTTGGCTTTAACAAATACCATGATAAAAATAATAAAAATAATAATTATCCTTCATCTATCCCTGTGCATAACACAGAATAAGCACTAAATAAATACCATAGCTATTGGAAATCAAGCAATCAATTTTATTTATTCATTCATTCATTTGTATTTATTGAGTGCTTACTGTATGCAGAGCACTGTAGTTAGCGCTTAGGAGAGTAAAATATCACTGAATTGGAAGACACATTCGCTGCCTTATCAATATTGCTAGTAAGAGATTGAGCAGCTTGCTCAAGGTCACCCAGCACTCCAGAATCCAGGTCTCCCACTCACAGTCCTATGATCTTCTCACTGACCCATGGTGGCCAACAATAAACATATGCCTCTAGAGATCATATCTGTCACATGAAAAAGTTTCAGAATTCCAACAATCTGATTTTCTTTCTCTAACAAAGCCCCTCATTCATGGGATTCCTTTAAGGATCACCTGATTAGGACCAAAAAATCATATGAAGTGTTCATTCAGATATTTTTTAAACAGACTTAGAGATCTGCCAAAAAAGATAATGCGGGTTAAAATGAGTCTGGTCTATCTCACATTATTTTAAGATTGCGATTTAAATGAAGACCCAAATTGACAATCCATGCTCAACTTTCCAAGGAGAGTCAGCCAATCTGAACCTAGGTCTTTGCAATATGGCTTTCTTTTTAAACTAAAATGACTAGGGACCTGCACAAAAAAGTCTATGAACTAAAGCATGAGAGCTGAGAGATCAAGAGAGAATGCTCATGTTATAAAAAGAAAACAAACTCCTTTTTTAGTCTTCCCATAATGATGCATATCTATGTGCTTAGATCTTTATTTCCAGTCATATGAACCAAAAGGCTTTTCAGAGATGTGTCAGGATAAAACTGAAAACTTGATGGAAGTCCAACCTTCACAGTGGATGGGGGCAGTTTCCGAGAAACTGGGGTTTCTGAATCTCGAGTAATCTCTAGTTTCCCAGGAGTCAAATTCATTTCCTTGGGGCTGTCTGAGGCATGCATTCACCTACGTCTGAGCTTAGAGGAAAAAAAAAGAGATAACTACTAAGTTTTCCCGCAAATGTTTGGTACAGAGCTATCTTTGGGAAAAGGTTTGCCTAGAATATGCAACTAGCTATTAAAGGTCCAGGGACCCTACCAGATCCCAAAGTCTCTGAAGAACTTTATTTGAGACTGTGAGCCCCACGTGGGACAAGGACTATGTCCTACTCAATCAATCAATCAATCAATCAATCAATCGTATTTATTGAGCGCTTACTATGTGCAGAGCACTGTACTAAGCACTTGGGAAGTACAAATTGGCAACATACAGAGACAGTCCCTACCCAACAGTGGGCTCACAGTCTAAAAGGGGGAGACAGAGAACAAAACCAAACATACTAACAAAATAAAATAAATAGAATAGATATGTACAAATAAAATAAATAAATAAATAAATGAATAGAGTAATAAATATGTACTAACATATATACATATATACGACGAGCGGGAGAGGAAGGAAGGGGCTCAGTCTGGGAAGGCCTCCTGGAGGAGGTGAGCTCTCAGCAGAGCCTTGAAGGGAGGAAGAGAGCTAGCTTGGCGGATGGGCAGAGAGAGGGCATTCCAGGCCCGGGGGATGATGTGGGCCGGGGGTCGATGGCGGGACAGGCGAGAGCGAGGTACGGTGAGGAGATCAGCGGCAGAGGAGCGGAGGGTGCGGACTGGGCTGTAGAAGGAGAGAAGGGAGGTGAGGTAGGAGGGGGCGAGGTGATGGACAGCCTTGAAGCCCAGGGTGAGGAGTTTCTGCCTGATGCGCAGATTGATTGGTAGCCACTGGAGATTTTTGAGGAGGGGAGTGATATGCCCAGAGCGTTTCTGGACAAAGATAATCCGGGCAGCAGCATGAAGTATGGATTGAAGTGGAGAGAGACACAAGGATGGGAGATCAGAGAGAAGGCTGATGCTCAATTTGCTTATATCCCCTGCAGTGCTTAGTGCAGTGCCTGGCACATAGTCAGCTCTTAATAAACATCATAGTGATTATTATCAGAGGTGGTGGTGGAAAAAACCCAGGAACTTTCCTTCATCATGTTGAAAACAAGCTTCATGGGCACTGCTATCAATTCTTTAACTTTGTCCATATTTTCGACTACAATTGAACTCTTTGCTGATCGTTTTCTTCTCCCCAGATTATACCGTCTTAACTACCCACTTGATTCTTCTGCGGCTATCCATACCAATTAGGCACACAAAGATTAATGTATGCTATTAACTACTTAATCATTCATTTATCCAAATTTCCATGTTCCTTTTTGTCCAACTGGAAATTATTCTTTACCAATCACCCCCAGTAGATTGTAAGATCTTTGAATGCAGGTATCACATCTTTTACCTCTATTGCACTCCCTCAGTGGTTTAGAATTCTGTTCCGCATACAGTCAGACTCAGTGAATAGTATAGATTGATAGTTTCATGAGCCAGTAACAGAAAGCAAATGTATAACCCTAACGGTCAGTCTAACGATTAAACGTTTATTCATTCTTCACGTCCACCTACTTCATTCCACCAGTTGGCTACAGAATAAGGTAATCATGAAAACACTGAAGGAATTCATAAAACAAAAACAAGAAAACACCAAAGAGAGAGGAACTAGGAAAACAATAAGCAATATAAATCCTGTGGTCCTGGATCATTGTAGTCCTTACCGGGTATAGACACAAGTGACTTGGTGTAAGTAGACCAAGGTTTGAAGGCCAGGGTCTTGTAGGAGATCAGGATTTTTGTTAGTGCCCTTACACTTTACCTGTTCCACCAAATAACGCTTTCTTGATTTTGGGTTTTTTTGTTTGTGTTTTATCTCCTTTCTACCTGTCCAGATTGTATGATCTGTGAACAGGGACTGTGTCTAACTACCTGGTTGTACTGTACACCTCCAAGTGCTTAATACAGTGTCTTGCACACGGTAAGCACTCAATAAATAATAACAATGATAATAATGGTCCATGGTAAGCGTTTACTACGTGCCAGGCACAATTCTAAACACTGGAGTGGATTCAAGCAAAGGGATTTGGACACAGTCCCTGTCCCTCATGGGGCTCCAAGTTTTGATCCACATTTTCCAGATGAGGTAACTGAGGCCCAGAGAAGTGAAGTGATCTGCCCACAGGCAAACAACACATGATCGGCAGAGCTGGGATTAGAACCCAGGACCTTCTGGCTCCCAGGCCCGTGCTCTAGCCACTCCACCATGCTGCTGCTTCCCAAGAAAAATTGATAGGTTGAATGATAGTAAGTAGAGACACCTCCAATCTAAGTCCCGCTCAAAGCCTGACCAGCAGTGTCGGTCTCTCCTCAGCTGAGACCAGACCAGCCCGGCTCCCCTTGGCTCCTGTAGGTCCAGCCCGGCCCTGCCTAGGTCTCCTCAGCTCTCTCGGGGGCCAGCTCCACCCTGGTCCACCATGTTCATCTCCTTCTCTTCAGGGTGCCACCCCACACATCTTAGGGGACGCCAGTTTGCAACTGCATCCCAATTCTCACCTGGAATCTAAACCCAACTTGAAGACTATCCTAAATTCAATCATTCAATTCTTTCAATCATATTTATTAAACACTTAGTGTGTGCAGAATGCTTATTTAAGTGCTTTGGAGAGTACAATATAACAATGAATTGACACATTCAAGTCATAGTCCTAACTTCTGCAGGGTGACTGAGTGGATAGAACACAGGTTTGGGAGTTAGAAGGACCTGGGTCTATTCCTGCCTCCGCGAATTGCTGGTAATGTGATGTTGGGAAAGTCATTCAGCTTCTCTGTGCCTTAGTTACCTCATCTGTAAAATGGGAATTAAGCCTATGATTCCCAAATGGGATAAGGACTGTGTACAACCTGATTAGATTGTATCTACCCCAGCACTAAAGTACAGTGCCTGGCACACAGTAAGCTCTTAACAGATGCCATTAAAAAACACTGACATTAACACCCCTCATCATGCTTCTGAAAATTAACTGATATTATACCTGACAATGAAGGGCAAACAAGCTTCATGTTATAAAATAAAGTGTTAACAAAGATGCCTGAACATTCTCATGGGGATGGTTCCTTATTGCTCCCCTGACCTGACTTCTTTATCTTAATCTTTAAACTCCATGGGTATGCCCATTACTGTTTCTAGATTTTTGACAGTTATATTTCCTTGTATTTATTATCCAGTCTAGTAGGTTTTCGCATTTTTCCCATTATCAACAGCCATCTCCCCATTCTGAGTTTCTTTCTCTTTCAAGTCCTAAATCCTTACATCACAGTTGCAAGTTCAGAAGAAGGTACATCTAGAACACTGTCCCCTTTCCTTCAATGAAAAATATGATCTCAAATAGATCCCTTCCCCTGAGCAATTCCAGGCCTCCCTAACACTTTTAAGCTACCTCAGCTTGGTGAATTATTCCCTTAGCAAAGGTTATACACCAACAGATGAAGCAAAGTGAAGATGACATTTTTAATGTTATTTAAGTTTCCACTCTGTGCCAGGCACAGTACTAAGTGCTGGAGTAGGTACAAGATAACCAGGTTGGGCACAATCTATATATTACATGGGACTCACTGTCTCAATTCTCGTGTTACAGGCGAAGTAACTGAGGTACAGAGAAGATAAGTGACTTACCTAAGGTGACACAGCAGCCAAGCAGCAGAAACAGGATTAGAACCCAAATCCTCTGACTGCTATGCTCATTCTCTTTACACTAGGCAACACTGCTTTCCATTTAAAATCCCAAATGCTGCCTTCCATATGTTTGAAAAGAGTTTTCAAACCCTCCTCTGTGTCTCACCTACCAGCAAGGAGGGACTGAGACAATTTTATGAGTAGAACCCACTGAAAATCCTGCTTTGCAAATAAACTTATAATAGAGACTGTAACTGCTAAAATCCACATCTGCCATCACTGCACAGCGCATATGAAAGGTGTAATTCCCACTCCATGAAACTTATAATTAATTTCAACATCAACTGAAGACCATAATTCGTTGTCCATCCCACTGAGCAGGAGTTATTCGTTTTTCTGGAAATATTTTATTCAAAATGGGTAAGCAGCATGGCTCAGTGGAAAGAGCACGGGCTTTGGAGTCAGAGGTCATGGGTTCAAATCCTGACCCCTCCAATTGTCAGCTGTGTGACTTTGGGAAAATCACTTAACTTATCTGGGCCTCAGTTTCCTCACCTTCAAAATGGGGATGAAGACTGTGAGCCCCACGTGGGACACCCTGATCACCTTGTAACCTCCCCAGAGTTTAGAACAGTGCTTTGCACATAGTAAGCGCTTAATAAATGCCATTATTATTTATTCCTATTATAAGGTAATGGATGGTTGTATTAAACATAGACATTGAAGTGGAGGAAGGGATATTTACAGTCTGATAAACAGTTACAATTCACATTTCCCCTGAGCCTAGGAGAACACTCATGTCAATTGAACAGAAAAGAACTGGGTAGATAGAATAAACCAAACACAGAAGGGGAAGGATATGTAAACTTCTGTTTCACCTGGCTGATTTTCGTTCCAAACGCAGCTTCCAACATCACACCTATCTCATAGCCATTTTCATTCCTCAGCATGTAGATGAAGGGGTTGAACATGGGTGCAATGATGGTATAAAAGAGAGCAAACACCTTATCCTCAGGGAAGATCTGTGCTGGCCAGAGGTAAATGAAGATGGAGGGCAAAAAAAAAAAATAATGCCAACACAGTGATGCAGGAAGTGCAGGTGAATAGGGCTTTGCATCGACATTCTGAAGAGTGTGTCCTCAAACTGGTTAAAATGGTGATGTAAGAGAAGACCAAGATTATAAATGAGATCAATGCAACTGCCCCTGAATCAGAGAGGACTAAAAGTCCTATCACTTCAGTTTCTGTGCAGGCCAGTTCCAGGAGAGGGTAAACATCAAAGAAATAGTGATCAATTTTATTGGGGCCACAGAAAGGCAAAAAATAAAAATAAATAAGGTGCCACTCGATGAAGGAATGGAGAAATCTTCCTCCCCAACACACTGCAACCACTGTGGCACACCGCTGTTTGTTCATGATGACCATATAGTGTAAGGGTTTGCAGATGGCAACATAGCAATTGTACGCCATCCCCATGAGAATGAAGATCTCATCCCCACCAAATAAGTTCATGATGAAGATTCGCATCATGCAGTGGCCGGAAAGAGATGGTTTTCTTCTCAGACAGCATATTTATGACCAGTTTGGGAGTCACCATGGAAGTGTATCAGACATCCATGAGGGACAAGAGGAAGAGGAAGAAGTACATGGGTTTCTGAAAGAGGGGGCTGCCTCTGACGGTGATGAGGATGAGGAAATTCCCTAAGAGGATTGCAATGTTACAGGAAAGGAACAGTCCAAAGCAGAATATCTACAAATTTCTATTCCTGGACAGACGTAAGAGAACAAATTCTGTGACACTGCTCCTGTTATTTTCCATCTTGTGAATGAAGAATATTTATCTGTAATGATTGCAAAAGGAAATATCATAAATAATATGTACAAAGTTGGAATAGTTTTCATTATACTTGATTTCTCACCTAGGCCTAAAAGCCAAACTGCAGCAGATGGCAAAACTGGGAGCTTTCAAATTAAAATTTTCATAACCTCCCTATTCAACACATCTGTCCTTCGAGTGACATCATTCTGCAAAATGAGCCCCATTCAAATCCTGTACTTAGGAAAAAATATCAAGGAAATTAATGGCCAATGTCTTTTAGATGAATATAAAAGTCTCAGGTGCCTTACCTAATTCTATTAGTTGTAGCCAGCTGAAACAAAACATTTTTGGCTCATTTGAAGCAATTCGCATTTTAATTGGGAAGAAATTACATAGTGATATATAAATTATCTTTTTCTGTCACTGGTAGACTTCAGAGGAGTTGATATGCTTTGGGATTCCGTTAAAATAGAAGCAATGCATTTTGTTTTTACAATTCTCTCTTTGTACATAGCTGACTGACTTTGGGCATAACAAAAAAAGGGTGATTGATATTGTTTCAAATGTTTCGGCTCTTTTCTGACAAAGTCTGAGGATGATGTACACAAGATACCAAGCTAACATAGAAAGGGGTTAATTCAAACCCAAAACGTTATTTTGGTCCAGATGACTTGCCTAGCAAAAGATACAGTTTACAGACCTTCATCTACTGTGCTATAATCAAAATATATATATATGACATTCAAGGATCTTGTGAGAATTTCCCAGCAGATAAATGCTAGAATGAATGGAATTTTATCCCAAGAGAATGTATCTCTTATCCAAGAAAGCACATCAGTGCTTGACAAGGAAATACTCAGTTGTACTCAAACACAAAAGTCATTGTGGACACGGAATGTCACTGTTTATTGTTGTATTGTACTTTCCAAAGCGCTTGGTACAGTGCTCTGTACAGAGTAAGTGTTTAATAAATAAGATTTAATGAATGAACAAAACCCATTTTATAAAAAGACAATACCTAGAACTAGAAGACAAAAAGTAATCCATCTTACTGAAGGATTTCTCAGTGGTTCTCTGGTCAGTTTGCCAGCTCCTTTCTTGGGAAACATTAAAGGTTTTCAGGGCTACATAGAAAGCACTGCTGGATTGTTCACTTGCTTAAAAAAATGAAGTACTTACATAGAAGCAACTTCTTAGCAACTGGAGTTCCCGAGTATGAAGTAGCTTCCAGTTTTCATGAGAGAGATAGGTAAAAAGTCTCTCTGACCTTTTTCTTCATCCCGTTGGGTCTGAGCATAGAAAACACTCAATGAGACTAAGCCGGTAGCTCCCATCCTTCATTGTGCTAATGCTCAGAGCAGAATCTGTCTTGGGACAATCTTTGCTGAATAGCTCCATATATTTAAAGGCACTTTAAGGTCCAGATAATAACTTCCTGGGAAGACTCCAGGGAGAGAGTCTGGAAACTTGCCCCATTTGTAATGATATTTGATAAGCTCTTACTATGTGACAGGCACTGTACTAAGCATTGGGACGATGGAAGCTAATCAGGTTGGTCACAGTTCTTGTCCTGCATGGGGCTCACAGCATTAATTCCCACTTTACATGAGAGGTGACCAAGGCATAGAAAAATTAAGTGACGTGCCCAAAGTTACATACTGACAAGTGATGGAGCTGGTATTAGAATCCACTTCCAGGCTTGTTCTCTATCCAGTAGTATCATAAAGCATTAGAACCAAAAAAACCAATAATAATAATAATTGTTGTATTTGTACGTGTAATAATAATAATGATGACGATAATGGTATTTGTTAAGCGCTTACCATGTGCAAAGCACTGTTCTAAGCATTGGGGAGGTTACAAGGTGATCAAGTTGTCTCATGGGGTGGCTCACAGTTTTAATCCCCATTTTACAGATAAGGCAACTGAGGCCCAGAGAAGTTAAGTGACTTGCCCAAAGTCACACAGCTGACAGTTGGCAGAGCCTGGATTTGAACCCATGACCTCTGACTCCAAAGCTTGTGCTCTTTGCACTGAGCCACGCTGCTTCTCTATCAGAACCAAACAAGATAACAATAATAATAATTATTGTTGCATTTGTTAAGTATTTAGTCTATGCCAGTGCCTTTTGGGGGTTGGACCTAACTTGGGTGACTGTGCTGTCCATCCAGAAACTTTGTCTCATGCTCTTAATTTCCATTTTAGTTAACTGTTTGACCTCTGCCACCGTTCCATCTCAGTCTACTGTTTCTGAGCTCTGAGTGAGGTCAACTTATTATAAGGTGATATTTTCTTCCCTTGCCACTGGTATTATATGTTGCCAACTTGTAATTCCCAAGCGCTTAGTACAGTGCTCTGCACACAGTAAGTGCTCAATAAATACGATTGATTGACTGGTTGATTGATTATTGGAAATAGACATTGGTAACCACACAGTTAAAGTCAGGCAAGTTCTGGGCAGGGAGCATTTGTGGAGTTGAGGAGTTAATTTCTTCAAAGATAGCAAAGATCATCTTGGATTCTATTCTATCCCAGTTCTTGAAATACTATATTTTCTTTTGGTAAACCCATCTAGAAGATGCAGAGTACCAAGGGAAATATATATCCAACACAATTCTTCTCCTCCACCTAACTTCCCATCACAACTGACAGCACAGCTATCCTCCCCATTTCTAATGCCTACAATTGTCCATGATTCCTCTCTTGCTCCCCATAGTCAGTCTATAGCCAAATCCTCCCTAAGAGAATCCTTCCTCCATATTCATTCATTCAATCGTATTTATTGAGCGCTTACTGTGTGCAGAGCACTGTACTAAGCGCTTGGAAAGTACAACTTGGCAACATATAGAGACAGTTCCTACCAAACAGTGGGCTCACAGTCTAAAAGCGGGAGACAGAGAACAAAATCAAACATACTAACAAAATAAAATAAATAGAATAGATATGTATAAATAAAATAAATAAATAAATAGAGTAATAAATATGTACAAACATATATACATATATACAGGTGCTGTGGGGAAGGAAAGGAGGTAAAATGGGGGATGGAGAGGGGGACAAGGGGGAGAGGAAGGAGGGGGCTTAGTCTGGGACGGCCTCCTGGAGGAGGTGAGCTCTCATTAGGGCCTTGAAGGGAGGAAGAGAGCTAGCTTGGCGGTTGGGCAGAGGCAGGGCATTCCAGGCCCAGGGGATGACTTGGGCCGGGGGTCGATGGAGGGACTGGAGAGAACGAGGCACGGTGAGGAGATTAGCAGCAGAGGAGTGGAGGGTGGGGGCTGGGCTGTAGAAGGAGAGAAGGGAAGTGAGGTAGGAGGGGGCGAAGTGATGGAGAGCCTTGAAGCCCAGGGTGAGGAGTTTCTGCCTGATACGCAGATTGATTGGTAGCCACTGGAGATTTTTGAGGAGGGGAATAACATGCCCAGAGCGTTTCTGGACAAAGACAATACGGGCAGGAGCATGAAGTATGGATTGAAGTGGGGAGAGACACGAGGATGGGAGATCAGAGAGAAGGCTGATGCAGTAGTCCAGACGGGATAGGATGAGAGCTTGAACGAGCAGGGTAGCGGTTTGGATGGAGAGGAAAGGGCGGATCTTGGCAACGTTGCAGAGCTGAGACCAGCAGGTTTTGGTGACGGCTTAGATGTGAGGGGTGAATGAGAGAGCGGAGTCGAGGATGACACCAAGGTTGCGGGGTTGTGAGACGGGAAGGATGGTAGTGCCGTCAACAGAGATGGGAAAGTCAGGGAGAGGGCAGGGTTTGGGAGGGAAGACAAGGAGTTCCGTCTTGGACATGCATATCTATCTGTCTATCTATCTATCTATCTATCTATCTATCTATCTATCTATATCTATCTATATATTTCACCTGGGGTTCATGTTACACCACTTAAAAAAAGTACACAGTCTACTAATGGAATAATTAAATTGTTGCTTTGATTTTCTGCTATACCACCAAGTTTTGGATGAATTTCCAGCTTGAGTCATAGGGACGGTGGATCATTCAAGGGCGACAATACTGATCGCTGCAGGAATACAGAGAAGCAACACTGATGATGATGTCATTTTACTAATCAATTTCTGGAAAGAAAAGGTGATTTTAGCCTTCTCCCCAGGAGATGATGATAATGCATCCTGCCAGGTTGTACTGTGGGTGAAGTAGATTTAAATTACAATTTTAAATGCTACATAATTAGAACCTAATTGAATTAAGAAATAAATTATTTCCGAGGTTAATTCTTGAATGGTATGTGTGGCAAAGACTGGATGAGATTCTTTAATAAAAGAAAATGAATCATGCACAAAAACTAAGGTATTTCCTTTTTCTTACGACTTTACAACTAATTTCAGCTCCATCTTATTATCAGAAAAATTTACGGTATTTTACTGAATTTAGGTTATCTATGATTTTAAATATTCCAACGCATCACACTATGAGCATCATTAAAAGTCTTTGAAACAGTCGTCTAGGGGTTGTTATGTACAGATGATTATGCTCTTGAGGCATACCCATCAGGATATATTAAAAAATTGCAAACCCTTTCTTATGAATGATTATGAATTTATTCATGGAGTCAGCACATTGTCACAGTGGGTTGACAAAATTCCTGAAGAAAAGTGAGGTTATTTAACAGGTTATCGATAATCAATAAATCAATTACATTGTTTTGATGTACTCTTCCAGGCATTTTGTGCAGTGCCTTGCACACAATAAGCGCTCAATAAATGTAATTGAATTAATTAATTAATTAATTAATACTTTGTCTGCGTAGAACTCTGTACTAGGTGCTTGGGAGTGTACAGTTGAATTAATAATTATCTCTGCCATCAAGGAGTTCCCTATCTAGCAGTTTACAACTATAATATAGTCTACACCTATCAAGTTTACAATCTATAATATAGCCTACACCTAACAGGTCTATATCTTATTCCCTTTTGTATACTCATTTTCAGTTCTTAGTGCTCTGAACATTGTGGGCACTTGAGAAATACTACTGCTACTACAAGTACTACCACTATGACATTACCACAACTGCTGGTAACTCACAAATTATGAGATCAATTTTATGACCTAGTTCAGGTTACTACTTAAAATACATTTTAATACCACTTGTTATAGTGCTTTCTATACTGTTATGGTGGCATAGTGAAAGCATCGCTGTGGCGGGAAAATTTGATGGAGATAGTGGAAAATGATTTAATTTGTCAGTGCTGATTGATTCTCTGCTGGAAATGACAAAGTGGCGTGTCCTAGGTATAAGGTATGTTAGCGCCATCTGGTGGCCTCTTAGACACTACTGTATACTGTCTAATGCCTGTAAGGACAATTTAGCAATGGGGATTTATATTAAGAAAAAAACAAGTAACAAGAAACCTCCTACTCTTCTCTACCTTTTGCCAGATTGAGGTGTAATGGCAAGGGATGGAAATAAGTACCTTACCAAATCAATGGTATTTACTGAGTGCTTCTGTGTGCAGAGCACTGTACTAAGTGCTTGGTAGAGTGCAATTGCTTCCATAGAAAATATAATAGTTGAGGAAAAAAATATGAGGTGGAAATCTCTTTGCATTTCTGGAACTACTATTTTATTTACATTTCCCTTATTACAGTGCATTTGCAATATTGATGGTTTAATAGGTCAGTTGATCACAGCTGTCCAAGTCGGGGACCTTTGAAAAGCTCAATATTTTTACAGTAAACGGGACTGACTTTTTGTCTTGATTGTCTACAAATAAGGTAAACCTCTGTCAAACATATATTTGGTAAGTTCTCAGTATGATCCGGGCACTGGACTAAGCCTTGGGTTTGATATAAGCTAATCAAGTTGAACATTGTCCCATTCCCACATGAGGCTCACAGCCTTAATCCCCATTTTACATATGAGGTACCTGAGCCCTGGAGAAGTTAAGTGATTTGCCCCAGGACACACAGCAGACAAGTTGTGGAGTCGGGATTAGAACCCAGATCTTTCTGACTTCCAGGTCTGTGCTCTTTCCACTAGGAAACCCTGCTTCTATGCAAATTGTTTGTATAATTAGAGACACGGACTAGATTGAGATTCTGTGGTAGATAAATGGATTCCCATTATTAGTGTTAAACTGAAACAGGGAGAGAAAGGCCCAAAGGCCAGATTTAAGGATAGATTTGTCAGGCTGAGTGGTGGGGCTGAGACCAAAGAATCCGAGGGATTTTTATGGTCTTTTTCACTAGGGATGTTAAAGGGATTCTGTGGATAATTCTCTAGGGTAGCAATTCAGCACCAGGAGGTAGTTGGTGGGGTTTTTTGAAACAATAAATTATTAGTTCCTCAAATGGTTAGGAAAGAATGCAATGCCAGTGTGGACAGTTAAGCAGATTTTATACATAGCCTTCTTGAATGGGCAGTCCTAATTGTACAGTTCTAGTATCATGTTAGCTCATTGTGGGCAGAGAACACGTTTACCGACTCCATTTGCACTGTACTCTCCCAAGTGCTTAGTAATGTGAGCCCTCAGTAAAATACTATTGATTGTTATGAGAACTAATGCAGATTCCAAGGTTGACTCTAAAGAGGATCAAAAACTCCTTACTCTCGGCTTCAAGACTCTCCATCACCCCGTCCCCTCCTACCTCACCTCCCTTCTTTCCTTCTACAGCCCAGCCCGCACCCTCCACTCCTTGGCCGCTAACCTCCTCACTGTGCCTCGTTCTCGCCTGTCCCGCCGTCGACCCCCAGCCCACGTCTGGTCTGGAATGCCCTCCCTCTGCACATCTGCCAAGCTAGCTCTCTTCCTCCATTCACTGCCCTACTGAGAGCTCACTTCCTTCAGGAGGCCTTCCTAGACTGAGCCCCCTCCTTCCTCTCCACCTCCTCCCCCTCCCCATTTCCCCCGCCTTACCTCCGTCCCCTCCCCACAGCACCTGTATATATGTACATATGTATATATTACTCTATTTATTTATTTATTTTACTTGTACATATTTATTCTATTTATTTCATTTTGTTAATATGTTTAGCTTTGTTGTCTGTCTCCCCCTTCTAGACTGTGAGCCCGCTGTTGGGTAGGGACTGTCTCTATATGTTGCCAACTTGTACTTCCCAAGCGCTTAATACAGTGCTCTGCACACCGTAAGCTCTCAATAAATACGATTGAGTGAATGAATGAATGAATGAATGATATAAGGATGGTATTCACACACCCCTTATTTTCAAAATGATTTTAGTATTTAAACACTTTAACCTTAATAAAATTTCTTCATTTGTGAGCTTGAGTCCCATTGATTTTATTGCTGAAATAGTCATGAGCAAAAAACGAACTAGAACTCATTTAAAAGTTTCAATATTTCCTTGCTTCTGTTTAGATGCATGTGCTTGTTGATCCTACTGCTATCTAACTTTCAAAAGTCGGACAGACTGAAGAGGTAATAGCACATCAGTCAGTCAATCAGTGCTTACTATGTGCAGAACATTTTACTAATTACTTGAGAAAGTACAACACAACTGAATTGGTAGACACATTCCCTGCCCACAGGAGCTGCAAGTGAAAACTAAACCAATATAAACAGCGGGAATTAAGGAACAAATTATGTTTATAAGTCCAATATAACCCATTTAAATGAAACAATTAATCGTGAAATTCGTGATTTTAAATCACTAAAATCACTAAAACATTATTGTCACTCTCTGTCATTTTGCAGTTTGAAAGATTTAGTAACATAGCCTTATTTAAGTGAAGAGCATTTGAAAAATGAGATGACAAGAACTTGGAAGAAGTGGGTGAGACCTGTATATGGAATGAACAGAAATGGAGGAATCCTCAAATATTTCCTAAGGAAAAAATGATTTTCCTTAGTAACAAAGGCAAAGCAGTCTTTCTATTGAGGTAGTAGGAGAAGCCATTTTCAGTACTAAAAGCGACTCATCTCCTTAATCAGTTGGCAAACTGAAATCATGTGTAGTGGGTCTTAGTTGCTCCTCAATGTAGCTTTTAGTTTCAGTATAGTCAGTTGCAAATTCATTATGGGTGAGGTAACGTGTAGAAAACGTTTGGAAAAATGCCTATAAGCAATATCATACATTGTATAATGAATCTTGGCATTATTTAGAATCATTTATTCTTGGAAGGTTGCCTAAGATTCATTCTCAGTCTCCTTTGTGGGCTCCTCCTCTCCCTCCCATCCCCTTACTGTAGGGTTTCCTCAAGGGTCAGCGCTTGGGCCCCTTCTGTTCTCTATCTACAGTCACTCACTTCCTTGGTGAATTCATTTGCTCCCAGGGCTTCAACTATCATCTCTACACTGATGACACCCAAATCTACATCTCTGCCCCTGCTCTCTCTCCCTCCCTTCAGGCTCGGGTCTCCTCCTGCCTTCAGGACATCTCCATCTGGATGTCTGCCTGCCATCTAAAACTCAGTATGTCCAAGACTGAGCTCCTTATCTTCCCTCCCAAACCCGGTCCTCTCCTTCACTTTCCCATCACTGTACACAGCACTACCATCTTTTCCGTCTCACAAGCCTGCAACCTTGGTGTCATCCTCGACCCCCGCTCTCTCATTCACCCTCACATCCAATCTGTCAACAAAACCTGATGGTCTCTCCTCCGCAATATCACCAAGATGTTTCCTCTCCATCCATACTGCTACCTTGCTGGTTCAATCTCTCATCATATCCCGACTGGATTACTGCATCAGCCTCCTCTCTGATCTCCCATCCTCCTGTCTCTCCCCACTTCAGTCTATATTTCACACTGCTGCCCGGATCATCTTTGTGCAGAAACGCTCTGGGCATGTTACTCCCCTCCTCAAAAATCTCCAGTGGCTTCCAGTCAACCAAAACCATCAAGCAAAAACTCCTCACTTTCGGCCTCAAGGCTTTCCATCACCTCGCCCCCTCCTACCTCACCTCTCTTCTCTGTTTCTACAGCCCAGCCCGCACCCGCCGCTCCTCTGCCGCTAACCTCCTCACTACCTCTTTCTTGCCTGTCCCACCATCGACCCCCAGCCCACATCCTCCCCCTGGCCTGGAATGCACTCCCTCTGCACATCCGCCATACTAGCTCTCTTCCTCTCTTCAAAGCCCTACTGAAAGCTCACTTCCGCCAGGAGGTCCAGATTGAGTCCCCTTTTTCCTCTCCTCCTCCCCATCCCCTCCACCCTACCTCCTTCCCCTCCACACAAGCACATGCATATATGTTTGTAAAGATTTATTACTCTATTTACTTGTACATATTTACTATTCTATTTATTTTGTTAATGATGCACATCTAGATTTATTTCTATTTATTCTGATGACCTGACACCTGTCCACCCGTTCTGTTTTGTTGTCTGTCTCCCCCTTCTAGACTGTGAGCCCGTTGTTGGGTAGGGACCGTCTCTATATGTTGCCAACTTGTATTTCCCAAGTGGTTAGTTCAGTGCTCTGTACACAATAAGAACTCAATAAATACGATTGAATGAATGAATGAATGAATGAATAAGATCATATGTAAGTGACAGGTCAGAAAATTGAAGGGCTCTTGCAATCAATCAATCAATCAATCAATCAATCGTATTTATTGAGCGCTTACTGTGTGCAGAGCACTGTACTAAGCGCTTGGGAAGAACAAGTTGGCAACATATAGAGACAGTCCCTACCCAACAGTGGGCTCACAGTCTAAAAGGGGGAGACAGAGAACAAAACCAAACATACTAACAAAATAAAATAAATAGAATAGATATGTACAAGTAAAATAAATAAATAGAGTAATAAATATGTACAAACATATATACATATACACAGGTGTTGTGGGGAAGGGAAGGAGGTAAGATGGGGGGATGGAGAGGGGGACGAGGGGGAGAGGAAGGAAGGGTCTCAGTCTGTGAAGGCCTCCTGGAGGAGGTGAGCTTTCAGTAGGGCCTTGAAGGGAGGAAGAGAGCTAGCTTGGCGGATGGGCAGAGGCAGGGCATTCCAGGCCCGGGGGATGACGTGGGATGGGGGTTGATGGAGGGACAGGCGAGAACTAGGCACGGTGAGGAGATTAGCGGCAGAGGAGTGGAGGGTGCGGGCTGGGCTGTAGAAGGAGAGAAGGGAGGTGAGGTAGGAGGGGGCGAGGTGATGGACAGCCTTGAAGCCGAAGGTGAGGAGTTTCTTCCTGATGCACAGATAGATTGGTAGCCACTGGAGATTTTTGAGGAGGGGAGTAACATACCCAGAGCATTTCTGGAAAAAGACAATCCGGCCAGCAGCATGAAGTATGGATTGAAGTGGGGAGAGACACGAGGATGGGAGATCAGAGAGAAGGCTGATGCAGTAGTCCAGACGGGATAGGATGAGAGCTTGAACGAGCAGGGTAGTGGTTCGGATGGAGAGGAAAGGGCGGATCTTGGCAACGTTGAGGAGCTGAGACCGGCAGGTTTTGGTGACGGCTTTGATGTGAGGGGTGAATGAGATAGCGGAGTCGAGGATAACACCAAGGTTGCGGGCTTGTGAGACGGGAAGGATGGTAGTGCCATCAACAGAGATGGGAAAGTTAGGGAGAGGGCAGGGTTTGGGAGGGAAGACGAGGAGTTCAGTCTTGGACATGTTGAGAAATATTTTCTAAATTAAAATTCAAACTGAACCTTTCAAGTCCTCACAACTAAACTGGCAAACTAATTTGGTAGAGTCAAAAGTAAGACACTTATAAGATATGTGCTATTTTAAATATGTCCAGTTGCATTTAAAAAAACAACAACAAAAACTACTGGAAGACAGAGAACTTCTCAAAGGCAGGAACCATGCTTTGATTGCCTTTTAGAATACCACTCTGAACACCTTTAAACCCCTATACCCATTTGTTGTGCAACGGATGCTATTGACTAACTATAATTGAATCAGTTCCTTAACAGAAACTTTCCAGACATAAAAAAGTGCTGTCGGCATGTGGGGCCAAACAAAAGTAGAAAAGCCATAATGAGACTTAAGGCTAATGTTCTGTAATAAATATGCCACCCCTCTTTCATGAAATACAGCTGGATCATCTTCCTTTTTTTAGGTATTTGTTAAGCGATTATTGTGTGCCAGCCACTGTACTAAGCACTGGGGTAGATACATGCTAATCAGATTGGACACAGTCCAGGTCCCAAAATGGGACTCATAATCTTATTCCCCATTTTACGGATAAGGTAAATGAGGCACAGATAAATTAAATGTCTTGCTCAAGGTCACACAGCAGACAGGTAGAGAAGCTGGAATTAGAACCCAGCTCCTTCTGACTCCCGACCCATGCTCCTTCCACTAGGAAACGCTGCCTCCTTGGAGGAAAAAGGCAAATGAGCATTGATATAAAAACCAAATAGCCTTAAGTCTACCTGACTTTCCAAATGTAATCAGAATTGGTAATAGAAATGGAGAAATGATCATGGATCAATGTCAAGAAAAACATAGTGTATAAATTGCTACATTTATACCTCTTTATGTATTTGTTAAGTACCCAGCATGTATCAAGCACTGTTCTAAGCTCTGGGGTAGATAAAAGGTAATCAGGTCAGACACAGTCCCTGTCCCACATGGGACACTCAGTCTAAGCATTGAATCACCATTTTACAGTTGAGGAAACAGAGGCACAGAGAAGTTAAGTAACTCACCTAAGGTTACACAACAGACAGAGGAAGAGATGGTATTAGAACCCAGTTCCTCTGCTCCTGTGTTCTTTCCACTAATAATAGTAATAATAATAATAATTCATTCATTCGTTCAATCCTATTTATTGAGCACTTACTGTGTGCAGAGCACTGTACTAAGCGCTTGGGAAGTACAAGTTGGCAACATATAGAGACAGTCCCTACCCAACAGTGGGCTCACAGTTTAGAAGGGGGAGACAGAGAACAAAACAAAACATATTAACAAAATGAAATAAATAGAATAAATATGTACAAATAAAATAAATAAATAAATAGAGTAATAAATATATATATATAATTACATTTATTAAGCGCTTACTATGTGCAAAGCACTGTTCTAAGGGCTTGAGAGGTTACAAGGTGATCAGGTTGTCCCACAGGGAGCTCACAGTCTTAATCCCCATTTTATAGATGAGGTAACTGAGGTACAGAGAAGTTAAGTGACTCACCCAAAGTCACACAGCTGACAAGTCGTGCAGCCTGGATTTGAACCCATGACCTCTGACTCCAAACGCCGGGGTCCTTCCACTGAGCCATTCTGCTTCTCTATTTTGTAGTAAAAACCTTATTTCTAGGGGCTTGCTTGTTTCTAGAAAAAGCAGGGTCAGAGACACTAAACTGTAAACTCGTTATGGGCAAGGAAAGTAACTACCAACTCTTTTGTATTGTACTCTCCCAAGTGCTCAATAGCAAATGCTCAATAATTATTGAATCACTTAATTAGACATGTTATCTTATTATCATTGTTTTATTTATGGAGTTTGTTAAGCTCTTACTATGTGCCAGGCACTGCACTAAGCGCTGGAGTAGATACAAGCTAATCAGATTGGACATAATCCATGTCCAACATGGGGCTCACAGTCTTAATCCCCATTTTACAGATGAGGTAACTGAGGCAGAGAAGTTAAGTGACTTGACCAAGGTCACAGAGTAGTCAAGTGGCAGAGTCAGAATTAGAACCCAGGTCCTCTGTGTGTACTACCCATCCGAATAAGTAAAATTGAGGTTTTGTCATTTCTTTTACTTTTTCCTCCTTTCTCACCTGTATGGAATCTCAATTTCTACTAAAATTAATCAATCATTGGCATTTATTGAGACCTTACTGTGAGCAGACACTGTACTAAGCACTTGGGAGAGTACAACACAATAATAAATACCTTTCCTTTGAGTGGCAAGCTTTTGCTATGTGACCTTGGACAAGTCAATTAACTTCTCTGTGCCTGTTACCTCATCTGTAAAATGGGGATTAAAACTGTAAGACCTACGTGGGAAAACTTGATTACCCTGTATCTACTCCAGAGCTTAGAACAGTGGTTGGCACATAGTAAGCGCTTAACAAATACCATAATTATTATTATTACCTTTAGATTTGTTCCACCAGATCGCAGCTTCTGAATGGCTGAGGACAATCACATAGTTGTGAGGGAATTCATTCTTAAGGGATTCACCGAGTCCCTGAGGTTGAGGAAAATACTTTTTGTGCTATTTTTTGGTATCTACCTCACCACATTAGTGGGCAATCTGTGGATGATGGGGTTAGTCACGGTAGAACAACCAACTCCACACCCCACTGTACCTCTTCCTCGGTAACTTATCCTTTGTGGATGCCTGATATTCCTCGACCATCTCCCCCAAGATGCTGGTGAACTTCCTGTGGAAAAGAAAATCATTTCATTCAGTGGATGTGCTACCCAGCTGTGCTTCATCATCGTTTTCACCAGCTCCTGGTTGTCATGGCTTATGACCGTTACATCACCATCTGCAACGTTCTGCTTTACCCAGCGATGGTGTCGAGAAAGACATGGTTCCAACTGCTGGCAGGTTCCTTTTTAAGAGAGAGCCTGTGTTCTTTGATCCACACCAGCTTTACCTTCCGGCTATCCTTCTGCCACTTCCACATCATCTGCCATTACTTCTGTGATATCCCTCCTCTGTTAGCCCTTTCTTGCTCTGACACCTGTGTAAACAAAATCCTGATTTTTGCTGTAGGGAGTTTGGAAGTGGCAGTCTCACTTTCGACCATCTTCTCTTATCTATTCATTCTCGTAACCATCCTGAGGATCCACTCGGCCGAGGGCAGACACAAAGCCTTTTCCACCTGCACCTCCCACCTGACAGCCAATGTTCTATTATATGGGACGCTGATCTTCACGTACTTGTGCCCCAGCTCCAGCTCTGCGCTGGATCAGAGCCGATGGTGTATATGTTCTACATGACGATGACCCCCATGTTGAAACCTCTGATATATAGCCTGAGGAATCAGGAGGTAAAAAATGCCCTGAGAAGGGTCCTGGGGTGAAAATTGGTACTGATCTGACTCATCTGTCATGTCCAGATGATGAGTATAGGGAATGTCTTCAAGACATTTTTCATTCTGTAACCTGAGACTTCCTCTCTAAAAGACCCATAAATACAACTAGAAGCACCCTGTTAATGGCAAAGGTTTGGGAAAACAGGATGCTTTGCATAATAGCTGAGGGATTGACTTGTTTATTGATTAAATGTTACTGATGGTATTGGTGTTCTCCAAGACACTGTTCACAAGTAGGTATGAGAAAGAAACACCTCGAGCATTGTAGAATGCCTAATTTGTCCTCTAAACTCACTTTCTTGTATTTTCAAGAGCATTAGAAATATTGGCTTAACTTCTCTGACTCATGGTACCATTCATTTAATGGCAAAAGCCTAGTTTTTTTGTGATGCTGTGTTAACACTCAGAGTGGGCAGGAGTGAGCAGATGGCTTTGATGAGGCAGTTTCAAAGGAGACAGCTACAGTGTGCCAATTCTGCCGCCTATAACTGTAAAAATATCATTGTGAAAGGTCTGAACTGGCCAAGGTAATAATGGACTACAAGTCAGCACACATCAATTTGGAGAGTTGGCCCAGTGCTGTGGACTGATAATTAGCCTGAAGAAAACCAAGGATATGCATCACTGTACATACAGAAAACTTTCTTATGGTCAGTAAAATGATCTATTCCTCTTTTTTGTGGTGAAAACCCTGGACTCCGTCATTGTTAAGGACATGAGCACCCAGCCTATGTGCATGTGTGTATGTGTTTGAATGTGGGTGGGTTTATGTATGTGATGTATATGGGTGTGTGTGTGTGCCGTGTGAGGTGGGGAGTTGAGGAGATTTCTATGTGGGAGTTATGCACGTAGTCATATGTACTTTGTTTCCTACAAACAAGCGGTGATTAATTAAATTTAATTTAATTATTTCATTAATGATTGTGATGGGATGTAATGTGGTGGGAAAAATATGGGTTCAATAATGATTAATATTAGTAGCAAGTGTTGATAAAATGAAACACTTTCTGATCATTCCTTTGCATAATTTTCATTACTGGCTAACTTCACCACTTCCCCAGTTTCCTGAACTTGCTTCTAGCCAAAGATAACCTAGACACCATATATTCCAAAATCACCACCTTGATCAAGGACCAAACTATCCACTTTTATGCTGAGAATTGTTTGGAGGGAAGACTCTGAAAGTGTTGCTACTGATTTTTTTTTTTTTCCTGAAGAGAGAAGACACATTTTGGGCCCAGATATTCCTATACTTACATTGATTACTATTTAAAACACATGCAAATGAGGGAAGGCAATCAGTCAGTTGTAACTTAATTCATTCTTTTGGATTTTTCCAATTTCCCTGAATTTCAGGTCATTCTTTTTATGATTTTCTGTGTGATATACCTAAAAGCCTTCTTCTTAGTGCTGGTTTCCATGGTGGACTGCGCCCTTCAAACCCCTGTTTACTTTTTCCTCAGGAGTCTGTCCTTTACGTGTAATGGTTACACCACTGTTGTCATCCCTAAAATGCTCACCAATTTCTGTCCAAGAATAAAAGTATTTTCTCTGGTGGCTGTGCAGCCCAGATGTATTTTTCCTGTTTTGGGAGGCCCTGGGAGTGTTGAATTCTAACAACAGTGCTTTATGAAAGACAGGCCATCATCTGTGACCCGCTCCACTATACACTAATTTTGAACCAGAGGCTCTGTCTGCAGCTGGCCCTGGCTTTCTGGCTATCAGGAATTCCCGTGGCAACAGTATAGACTACAGTGATATTTATATTGCCCCTCTGTGGGACTAATGTAATTAACCATTTCTTCTGTGATGGTCCTCTTCTCTTAGAGATGGTGTGCACAGACATCTTCATGACTGAGGTTTACAGTGTAACTGCGACTGTGATCGTCCTGATGCTCCCCTTTGGAGTGATCATTGTATCTTACCTCCGCATCCTCATCACCATCCTGAAGATGTTCTCCGCCAAGGGCCATCACAAAGCCTTCTCTACCTGCTTGTCCCACCTCATTGTGATCTTGCTGTTCTTTGGGGCTGTGGGTTCGACCTATTTCTGAGTCAAATCCTCCTCCCCCCTCCCCCCGAGATCAAGAAGCTGCTTTATCTCCCCTATTCAGTCTTCATTCCCATGCTAAATCTCCCGATCTAAAGTCTGAGGAATCAAGAGGTGAAATGTGACCTGAAGAGAATTCTAGGTTGAAAAATATTTTATCAGGATCTGGGAGGCTCTGATTTGGGAAGGTGACTTTTTTTTGTTGAGGTGTCAAGAAATCAGTGGTTTTTATTAGGCACCGTTACTAGGTGCAATCCCATCTTTATTACTGGCTGAGGGCTCACTGTGTACAGGGAATATTTTGGGCTATTGGAAAGACTTGTTCTCAGAATTAAAATGGACAACACCACTTCCAACGTAGAAGGTAGAAGGCTAGTAAGAGATGAGTCACTGAGACTTGGAAACCCATAAAATTCGACATTTTCTCAATCAAATAATGGTATTTATTAAGGGTTTCAGCTGTGCAGAGCATTAGGTCAAAATTCTGACCATTTAAAAATTAATGATATGTGTTAATGTTCTATGGATTTATTTAAAAAGTATGGATAAGAGATCAGAAAAATTATGCTGCAAGAGTTCCTGTGAGTTGAAGGTTAGGTTGATTATTCATCCATCAGATAAGTTCTTATGCTCTTGATCCACTCCTCTTACCCATACCACTTGGCTCTTCTTCTGGGGAATAGTCCCTCATTTGCATTTAAACAGATGCTGACATGTCTTAAATACCAATTATTGGGCCTGATCTGTAAAGCAAAGCCATAAGTGAAGTGCCATCTAATAATTGTCAGAACTCAGCATACCCCAAACCATGCACTTGTCTTGTTCCAAAAGAAAAAAAAATCCATCCCTTTGCATAGTAACACCTAGAAATCAAGTGTTTATTCAGGTCCTCTTACCAGAATTTTTAAAAATGGTATTTGTTAAGTGTTTACTATGAGCTGGGCACGGTACTAAGCACTGGACTACATACAGGCTAATCAAGGTGCACACAGTCCATGTTCCACATGGGGCTAACAGTCTTAATTGCAGTTTCAAAGGTAAGGAAACTGAGGCACAGAGAAATTAATTGCCTTGCCCAAGGTATCACAGCAGACAATTGGCAGTACTGGGATTAGAACCCAGATACTTCTGACTCCCAGGCTCATGGGCTATCTAGGTTACATTATTTCTCAATTCAATTTATTAGACCAAGTTGTTCCTATCATGTTTTGAGTGTGGTTATCATACGGTAAATTGAAATGTGGCTGTTCAGTGGTGAGATCCTCAGGCAGGTGTGCTTCCTGGGAGATGGATGATGATCCGCACAGGTTTATGGCCAATGGGCAGAGAAATTTCAATATTCTCAGCCAGATCTCTGTCCCGGGTGACGGTCGAGGTTCCACACTGGTCTGTGGTCCCCTTGCAGATAAACTTCAGTATCCTTGGGCAGGTATCAGTCCCGGGTGATGTTCAATGGTCAGCATTGGTTTGTGGCCACCCATTGGAGAGATCACATCACCATTGGGCTGATTTATGTCCCAGAAGATGTTAGGTGATCCACGCTGTTTTGAGATTTCTCTAAGGAAGAGTTACTAAGGATTTACTAAGAAAATCCATTAGTTACAAGGTAGACCTGAAGCCTGGTATTCCAGGCTAAAAATATTTTAATTAATATTTAACACCCACTCAAATTAAAACTAATTACTAAAAAAGTGAAACATTCAAAAGCAATTTATGTGTAATGGAACCTAAAACTGACAATTGGTCAGTTAGCAAAATATTTAAAAAGTAGGCTTGAAGAGAAGGGCACCAAAGTGAGACTACAGACCAAAGATTCAGGGAGATTACAAATTTAAGAAAGAAGCCACAAGTTAGTTTTGCTGGACACCAGGTAAACAAATTGTTGGGAAAATGAGTAACATTGATAGGAAATCAATCTTGGAGTGTGTTGAACCTATCTTATATTTTCTCCAGCACTTAGTACAGTACCTTGCACACAGGAAGTGCTTAACTGATACCATGAAAAAAATCAGAAAATATCTTTATAAACAAATAATCTTAATAGGGGACAAAATATCTAGTGAATACTCAATGGTTCAAGGTGGATTGGGTATAGCAGGTTTTCAAGTCAACTGCAACATGTACATTCCTTTCAACTTTAATCCTATGTTGCAACCTGAGATATCTGAAGCAGTAACTCCCCATTCTCCATTGCTGGGCTGCCTATCCTCAGTTTTGTATTGTCAATTATTTTGAACTACCTGTGCTATTACTCAATCTAAAGTACACCAATCCTTACTTCTTTAATGAAACCTGAAAGTATTATGGGAGAAGCACTATCCGTGTTTGAGTCTGTTCAATTTTGGTAGACACCAGTAATTGACATTGGCATTAAGGATTGCAACTAGTTAATTTAAACATAATCACAGCATTCGTATCTAGATATACTAATGTCTTCATCTCTCAGAATTCAATCTGATGGGAGGGATTTGTGAGACTCTCTGTTGTGGAACAGAATATGTCAGGAGTTACTTTCCCTGACCCAGAGGGAAGAGTGTTCTTTGGTTCAGGTAAACAAAAAACACTGATTTCAGGGCTGGTGTGAAGCATTGTTTAACTTTTGTCTCTTGCTAGGAATAATTTTTCGTGCCTAGAGAACCAATACTGTCCATTAGGAAAGCACACTGAAATTTTTGTGATGATACATGTTTAGCTATAGAGCTCACTCCTACAGGCATTGTAATCCAAATATTACTGTTGATTTCTATGATTTTTCTGTAAAGATTTGAAGACCAAAATCAATCAGTGGTTTCTGCTGAGCATATATTGTGTGCAGAGCACTGTACTAAACATTTGGGAAAGTACAATTCAATAGAATTGGGAGACATGTTCCCTTCCCACAAGGATCTTAAAATCTATAGGAAAGTCAGTCTGTTCTCCATCAACTAAAGAAAAATTCAGTACTGAACAGCTAATATTAAATATAATAATCAGAAATAAATATTCCACCATCCCAAACAAATTCTCAACAAGTTTTTTTTCACCCAGGCACCTAATGTTTGAAGATAGAAATGAATATAAAGTTTTAAAAACTCCTACCGAGGTTTCAGATTTATAACCTATATGGTATTTCTAACATGAATGCAATGAAAAATTCCAATTGTTTTCTACCTGGCTTAAATTCAGGCAAAAAATTTAGATGGAGGCGTGGGTTCGGATCCCACTCCTGACACCCGCTGATGACACCCAAATCTACATCTCTGCCCCTGCTCTCTCTCCCTCCCTTCAGGCTTGTGTCTCCTCCTGCCTTCAGGATATCTCCATCTGGATGTCAGCCCACCATCTAAAACTCAATATGTCCAAGACTGAACTCCTTATCTTCCCTCCCAAACCCTGCCCGCTCCTTGACTTCCCCATCACTATAGAGAGCAATACCATCCTTACCGTCTCACAAGTCCAGAACCTTGGTGTCATCCTGGACTCTACTCTAACTTGTTCACTTCTCACATCCAATCCGTCACCAATACCTGCCGGTCTCACCTCCGCAACATCACTAAGATCCACCCTTTCCTCTCCATCCAAACCGGTACCCTGCTGGTTCAATCTCTTATCCTATCCCGACTAGGTTACTGCATCAGCCTTCTCTATGATCTCCCAGCCTCCTGGCTCTCCCCAATTCAGTCTATACTTCACGCTGCTGCCCGGATCATCTTTGTGCAGAAACGCTCTGGGCATGTTACTCCCCTCCTCAAAAATCTCCAGTGGCTACCAGTCAACCTACGCATCAGGCAAAAATTCCTCACTCTCGGCTTTAAGGCTCTCCATCATCTTGCCCCCTCCTACCTCACCTCCCTTCTCTCCTTCTCCAGCCCAGCCCGCATCCTCCACTCCTCTGCTGCTAACCTCCTCACTGTGCCTTGTTCTCGCCAGACCCACTGTAGACCCCTGGCCCACGTCCTCCCTCTGGCCTGGAATGCCCTCCCTCAGCACATCCGCCAAACTAGCTCTCTTCCTCCCTTCAAAGTCCTACTGAAAGCTTACCTCCTCCAGGCGGCCTTCCCAGACTGAGCCCCCTCTTTCCTCTCCCCCTCCCCGTCCCCCCACCCTACATCCATCCCCTCCCCCACAGCACCTGTATATATGTTTGTACAGATTTATTACTCTATTTTACTTGTACATATTTACTATTCTATTAATTTTGTTAATGATGTGCATCTAGCTTTACTTCTATTTATTCTGATGACTTGACACCTGTCCACATGTTTTGATTTGTTGTCTGTCTCCCCCTTCTAGAATGTGAGCCTGTTGTTGTCTAGGGACCATCTCTATACGTTGCCAACTTGTACTTCCCAAGCGCTTAGTACAATGCTCTGCACACAGTAAGCACTCAATAAATACGATTGAATGAATGAAGTTTTCCTTTTAGATAAGCACACTTTAGTAGCAAAATTTTGAAAATCAAAATCCCTAAAAGTATAGGCAAACACAGTTTACACTTTATCCCCAGTGTGCACAATTAAAAATTCAATGATTTCACAATACTTTTCAAGTGTCAAACATACAAGTACCTCATGGGCATGACATCTTAAAGGAGCTTTCCATATTATTCCACTGCTTCCTTTGCTGAAAGCAATGGCCTGGAGACCATCTCTCAGGGGTCACCACAATACTTCAGAGAGGCTTTATAATCTAGAACATGAGCCTATCTAATCTACCAGGAAACAACAATCCTCCTTCAAGAAGCAGGTAAATTTCTCAATAAAGTGTTCACCACGTGTTAGTACATAGTGCAGAAGGGACAAGCATCTAGGAAACGGCAGATTTGGCTTCTAATCCTAGATCTGTCATTTTCCCTTTTCCCCTTCTCCCATTTAAAAGAGGAACATACTTCTACTCAAGTTCTTTTGAATCTCACAGTGATGTTGGGAGGGTGGATGGGACAATACTAGTAAGCTCCTCTAGACTGTAAGCACCTTGTGTGAAGGTGACATCCTACCAAATCTGTTATATTGTACTACCCCAAGTGCTCAGTGCGATATGATTGATTGATTAGCAGCAGTGCTTGGTGAATACCATCTTTGTTCAATGCACTGTTGTAGGCACTGTATGTAGAATAATGAGAGGAGGATAAAATGTGGCTCCTGCCTTCCAGGAGCTTTCAAACTAGTGAGGAAGATAGGTACAGAACCAAAGAATGAACATCTTATAATGCTAGATAAGGTGAGCCAGGTGTTCAAAATAACATTTTAAACTAACAATTGCACAAGACGAATACAACAGAATATGTAGGTAGTTGAGTGAACAGTGTGGGAAGGGGTACTGTGGGAAGAGCTCATGCAGGGATTGGAATCTTTAGAGCTTGAAGAAGTGACAGAAATCTGGTTTGGGGGAAAATGTTGCTCATGGGCAAATGAAGTGGAAAGCCTTGGGACAGTGAACTGGTTTTCTTGAGTTGAGTGGAGAGAATGACTTAGAAGGAAGGCAGGTGGCAGAGAGCTGTGAAGTCCACACTCAAAAGATTTCATCTGATATTAATGGTAATAAGTTTTCCTGCAGAATTCCAAGAAATGGAGTGCCATCATCCAATGTGTTGAAGATAAATGTCTTGCTGCTCTTAGAATGTATCATTGGATTGGGGACAGAGAGACATAGGGAACCAGGAATAAAGTTATTAAAAAGATATGGTCCCTGGGCGATAAGGGCTCTTTCTGGGACAAAGGAATGATGAGAAAGGGGTAAATATGTGTAAATATGTCTTCCAAATCTATTTTATGGTCTACAAATCTACTTTATGGTCTACTGTATGGTCACAGAAAGGCTGGGGGTAGATCAGGGGTCAGGGAATAGGGAACCAATTTGGGGAACCTCTATGTTACTAAGAAGCCCATTGTTTCATTTTGTTTGATTTTCTTCTGAAATGTTCACCTTGTCATTGTTAGGTACCCAGCCGGTGTGCATGTGTATAAGTGTGTTTGTGTATAAGTGGGTTTGTGTGTGCTGTTGTGTGATGGGGATTTGAAGAGATTACTATGTATGAATCATGTATTGAGGTGCTTTGTTCCCTGCAGACAAGCTGTGATTATTTAATCCCCTAGTGGGCTTTGCCCTGGCGTATGAAGTTGATAGGACAAAGTGTGGTGGGGAAAATGAGGGCTAAATAATGATAAACATTATTAGCAAGTGATGATAAAAATGAAACACTTTCTCATCATTCCTTTGCGGAACTTATATTATTGGCTAACTTCACCACTTTCCCACTCTCCTGAAATTGCTTCTATCCAAAGAGAACTTAGACACCATACATTCCACAGTCACCTCTTTGATCCAGGACTAAACAAGTTCCAGGTTGGCCTCGTGCTGACAAATGCATGTAGGCAAGACCTGGACTCTGAAAACATTGCTACTGATTTTTTTCCTGAAAGAGAAGACAAATTTTGGGCCCACATATTTCTGCACTTGCACTGTTAAAAGAAAACCCAACACAAATGAAGGAAGGCAATCAGTCACATGTGACTGAATTCATTCTTTTGAGCTTCTCCAATCTTCATGAATTTCAGGTATACCTGTTTATGATTTCACTTGTGATATACCTAATAGCCTTGATGGGAAACTCCCTCTCAGTGCTGGTCTCCTCGGTTGATCCTGCCTTTCAAACTCCCATGTACTATTTCCTCAGCAGTCTGTCCCTAATGGATATAGGCTGCACTACTGCCATCATCCCCAAAATGCTCAACAATTTCCTGTCCAAGAATCAAAATATTTCCTTTGGTGGCTGTGCAGCCCAGATGTATTTCTCCTTCTTTTTTGGAGCCTCGGATTGTTGGATCCTGACAACGATGGCTTATGATAGACATGCAGCCATCTGTGACCCACTCCGTTATTCTCTCATTATGAACCGGGAGCTCTGTCTACAGCTGGACCTGGCTTCCTGGCTATCAGAGATTCCTGTGGCAACAGTACAGACTACAACGATGTTTACATTGCCCTTCTGTCGGCCTCACGTAATTAACCATTTCTTCCATGGCCCTCCTCTCTTAGAGCTGGTGTGCACAGACACCTTCGCGTTTGAGGTGTATGATGTAACCGGAACTGTTATCGTTCTGATGCTCCCCTTTGGATTGATCATTGTATCTTACATCCACATCCTCGTCACCATCCTGAAGATGTACTCTGCCAAGGGCCATCGCAAAGCCTTCTCCACTGCTCAACCCACCTCATTCTGGTCTCACTGTTCTATAGGGCTGCAAGTTTGAACTATTCCCATGTCAAATTCTCCTACACTCCTGAGAGCAAGAAGCTGCTTTCTCTCTCCTATACACACTTCACTCCCATGCTAAATCCCCTGATCTACAGTCTGAAAAATAAAGAGATGAATGGTGCCCTGAAGAGAATTCTGTTAAAATAAGATATTTTCCCAGAATCTGGGAAGCTCTGATTTTGTAAGGTGATTTTTTTGTTGATATCAAAAAGTCAGTGGCTTTGCTTATTCACCGTGATCTAGTGTATTATCATCTTTATTATTTTCTAATGGCTTGAAAGACCATGGAAGAGTAAATCCATTCTCAGAGTTAAGATGGCCAACACCTGTACAAGCTCAGAAGGTAGAAGGTTAGCAAGAGATGAAATGCTGAGACCAGGACATCTGTAAAATTGGGCATTTTCTAAATCAATTAATGGCATTTATTGAGGGCTAAAGATACAGAACATGTGGCCAAAATTTTGTAGCATTTAAAAATTAATGAAATATCTCAATGCTCTATTGATTCATTTCAAAATGTATGGAGAAAGGATCAGAAAAGTATGCTTTAGGAATTCCTGGGATCTGAAGATTGGGTTGACTATTCATCCATCAGACAAGTTCCTCTGCTTTTGATTCATTCATTCATTCAATCCTATTTATTGAGCGCTTACTGTGTGCAGAGCACTGTACTAAGTGCTTGGGAAGTACAAGTTTGCAACATATAGAGACGGCCCCGACCCAACAGCGGGCTCACAGACAAGAAGGAGGAGACAGACAACAAAACAAAACGTATTAACCAAATAAAATGAATAGAATAAATATGTACAAGTAAAATATATAGAGTAATAAGTATGTAAAACATATATACATATATGCAGGTACTGTGGGAAGGGGAAGGAGGTAAGGCGGGGGGGATGGGGAGGGGGACGAGGGGGAGAGGAAGGAGGGGGCTCAGTCTGGGAAGTCCTCCTGGAGGAGGTGAGCTCTTAGTAGGGCTTTGAAGGGCAAAAGAGAGCTAGCTTGGCGAATGGGCAGAGGGAGGGCATTCCAGGCCTGGAGGATGACGTGGGGTCGATGGCGGGATAGGCGAGAACGAGGCACAGTGAGGTGATTAGCAGCAGAGGAGTGGAGGGTGCGGGTTGGGCTGCAGAAGAAGAGAAGGGAGGTGAGGTAGGAGGGGACGAGGTGATGGAGAGCCGTGAAACCGAGGGTAAGGAGTTTTTGCCTGATGCGTAGGTTGATTGGTTAAGCAATTACTAATTGCCAAGCACTGTACTAAGCACTGGCGTAGATACAAGCTAATCAGGTTGCCCACAGTTAGGCTCACATGGGACTCACAATCTTAATCCAAATGTTTTGCATGTGGAAAAGAGGCACAAACAAGTGAAGTGACTTCTCCAAGATCACCCAGCAGACAAATGGCAGAGTCAGGATTGGACTCTTGATCCACTCCTGCTACTAGCACCCCTACCCTCATTTACGTTTAAACAGATGATGGCATGCCTTAAAATCCAATTACTGTTGTGCCAAGGGAAGCGGAGAAGAGTTTGGGAAGTAGAGACAGCCGGAGCCTTTTATAAAGATTAAAGGCTTTATTATAATCAATAAGCAAAGCAAAGCAATAAGCAAAGCACTAAATAATCAATAACAAATTATAATCAATAAGCAAAGCACTAAATACTAATCCAGAGCAAATTATAAAGAACAAGAACAGAAAAGGGGTTCATGCATCACCGATCCTAATTCATCTGCTACATCCAGGTCAACACTTCAGCTGGAAAGCCCCAGGACAGCTCACCCGGAGTTTCTAGAATCAGGAAAATCCCTGGGCAGTGCATCCACTCCCAGGTGAGGCTTCGAGTGAGTTCCGGGACTTTGCCAGTTTTATAGTCCGAGACAAACAACTTATCTAACTTAGTTTATACAAGCTTTGGTTATTTTTGTATCTGTGTTGACATAAGGGCCGTTGTTCCCAAGGGTCCACCCCGCCCCAATGAGCCGGCCAGGTGCCCAGTGCGGGGTGAGCCTCAAGAGCAAGGACACCCTTTTTATACACTACTTTCACCTGCGTGAGTAATCAACAGTCCTTTAACCCCTAACAAGAAATAGGTGTAGAAGTTATAATCATCCTTCGCAGGAGTTGTAAACAACCCCACCAATACTTTCCACCCTATGGTTATAACTTCTGCGAAGGATAGGAAAACAGGATCATAGAAGGAAACAGTGAATCTACGAATTCAACATGTTAGGTCATATAGTCAAACAGATAAAGGCTATTAATAACAGAAGAACAGGGTGAAATACCCAGTTTAAGAATCTAGTAGCAGAGGGAGAATATCCAGTAAAAATATCCCACCAATGATAACTAGTATCTTGGCGTAAGCTAGAGCCTATATCTAATAATTGCCCTTGTGCAACAGTAGTTTGTAAGACATTCTGTTGATAAGCCTTGCATAAAATACAAAAGGAGTTGTTCTCTTGGCCTTCAAAAAGTGGAGGGTTACTGTCGGTATGCACAAAATGGAGTCAGTCATGCCAAGTCTGCTGGTGGACAACAATCCCCCCTTTGATCCTCCCGAGGCCCAACCCTCCTCGAGATAACAAAGGTCTTCCACAATGTCAACGCCTAAAGTAAAGGACAAGGAAAAGACAAAAAACAAACAAACAACCAAAAATCCAGGCACAAAAGAAAAGATAGAAAAATCCCAACTGAAAAGTCCAGGCACAACTGAGCAGACCACACACAACAATCCCTTCAGTGAAATGCAGCATCCAAACGGCATTGTATGTCCATGATCTCGGCCTTTAGACAGGGCTACGATCGAGGGTTGCAGAAGCATCAGGGTAGATGAAGCACGTCGGAGGTAGGCCTTCAGAAGCTGAAAAAAAAACCACAGCACACCAAAAACAAGCCAACAGCAATACACACAAATAAGCAACCAGACAAAATCTCACAGGACTAAGGCCACCCAAATAATAGGCTACTGGCCAGTATTGAGGACCGAGGATTTGGCCCAAGAGGGGAGCCTCGTTTTCACACAGGCAACACGGAACTATTACAGGGAGACCGACATTCAACTAAAATTTCCTCGTGTCTCTTCTCTTTCTCTTTCACACACACTTCCTCTAGCCTTCATACACATACAATTTCCTTCAGCGTCAATTTCTCCACCCATCATTCCTCCCTTCTGGGACACCTGCTTCACAGGGTGTAGAAGCCTGAGCAGACAATTTCCTTCAACTGCAATTGCTTCACCGTCTCTTTTCTTTCTCCTTTTCCCTCCTCCTTCCTTCATACACATACAATTCTTTCAACCATCGTCTCTTCTCTCGCACTAAGACGAGTGAAATTCTCATTAGTCTCTGTTCTCACAGCCTTGTACAGACAGGAGTTACTCGTTATCTACCCTACGACTTTGCACAGACAGGTGTGACTTGTTCACTGGTAAGCTTTGGAGTAGAGCTATATATTTCTAATACCCTTGAGCTACCGGGGTGCAGGTATTGGGTATCAGTACATAGTGTTATTTGAGATCGGTTTAAAGTAATGTTAGCTATATTACATAATTGAGTAGTATTACAAGTGTAGTTATCTTGGCTTCAGTCCTTCGAGGAGTTGGTCCACCACCATCGTATGGTACTTCTCTTATGTAGGTTTAGATGTCCTCCTGGGGTCACGGGCTCGACCAAAGAGGTCATATGATATAGTAACAGGATTCCCAGTATTCCTAAAAGAGACTGACAATTTATTCACGTAAATAACAGTGAGTAGCAGGGACATAATTCCATTTGTTTTCTCCAGGGCACATGACTAATAATGTGTTATCCTTCCCTTATGCGATAATTTCCGCAGCTTGGGGAGCCTTAGTAGGTGAATATATCCATATTTTGGCCCCATTGGGTAATGTTTCATTAGTAGACCCAAACCTTTTATCTCCTTGTCCAATAAAACAAGGGAGGATGAGTAATTGGGCTATCCTATCATTATCCTGACATTAGTCATTATTTGTAAAGTTGGGGGTAATCATCCACATCAGTGGAGTTTCACTCTCCCCAACTGGCCAATTATTCAAAATGTTCAGGGCTGCCATCAAGTGATTTTTCCATCCCATCCTCGTTGCCATCCCAAACATCCCGGGTCCCAAGTAACTCCAACCTTAGCAATTGCCAAATGAACCTTTATACGATTTACTTTTCCCTTCCACTTCTTATATTTCTACTGCACCACTGGTACTGCAGCCTTTTCGGCAACAGTCCGGTACACTTCCAGCTGATCCGTTAAAATGTGATTTTGACATTGCAACATTGTTATCATGGTTTGTAAATGACAGAGTTGTTTTTCCAACACTAGTTTTTCTTGCTGGGCCAATTCCTTTCTCTCATGCATAGATCGATATGCAGTTGCAAGCACCCAGCTTCAGCGCCCCCAAAACAATGCCTCCTTTCCCTTTCCTAAGTGAATTTTCTGCAGACATTCCACTAAATCCACATGTTCAGCCCTTTTTAAGTGTGGCCCCCAATTTTTGCACAAGCCCGCACAAGGCCATTTAGCAGCCACAGTCTTATCAGGCATAGCTTCCCATCCAGGCACCTCAACCCGAAGCAGGGTGATTATCAGACTTCTTTTTAAGGAATTACATATTCCCAAGCATCCTGCTGACTACACCAAATGTTGTGCCAGGGGAAGCAGAGAAGAATTTGGGAAGCGGAGACAGCCGGAGCCTTTTATTAAGATTAAAGTCTTTATTATAATCTATAAGCAAAGCACTAAATAATCAGTAACAAATTATAATCAATAAGCAAAACACTAAATACTAATCCAGAGCAAATTATAAAGAACAAGAACAAAAAAGGGGTTCATGTATCACCTATCCTAATTCTTCTACTACATCCAGGTCAACACTTCAGCTGGGAAGCCCCAGGACAGCTCACCCAGAGTCTCTAGAATCGGGAAAATCCCTGGGCAGTGCATCCACTCCCAGGTGAGGCTTCGAGTGAGTTCCGGGACTTTGCCAGTTTTATAGTCCGAGACAAACATCTTATCTAACTTAGTTTATAAAAGTTTGGTTATTTTTGTATCTATGTTGACATAAGGGCCGTTGTTCCCAAGGATCTGCCCCACCACAAGGAGCTAGCCAGGTGCCCGGTGCGGGGTGAGCCTCAAGAGCAAGGACATCCTTTATATACACTACTTTCACCTGAGTGAGCAATCAACAGTCCTTTAACCCCTAACAAGAAATAGGTGTAGAAGTTATAATCATCCTTCGCAGGAGTTGTAAACAACCCGACCATTACAATTACCAGGCCTGAGTTTTGAAGCAAAGCCATGAGTGAAGTGACATCTAAGAATTTTCAGCACTCAACAAAGCTCACAGCAGGTACTTGTCTCATTCCAAAAGGGAAAAAAGAACTCAATCCCTTTGAATAGAAACTACTATATATCAACTGCTTGTTCAGTTCCTTCTATCAGTCATTTTATAAATGGCATTTGTTAGAGTTTACTATGAGCTTGGCACTGTACTAAGCACAGAGGCACATACAAGCTATTCAAATTGACCACAGTCTCATGCTCCAAGTGAGGATACAATTCTTAAAATTCATTTCACAGGTGCAGTACCTGTAGCACAGAGAAGTGAAAGTGACTTGCCCAAGGTCACACTGCAGACAATTGGCAGAGCTGGGATTAGAACCCAGATCCTTCTGAGTTCCAGGCCTGTTGGCTATCAACTAGGTCACACTGCTTTTCAAATCACTTTGTTAGACCAGATTGTGTCTATCATCTCTTGGTTGAGGTTATCAAATTGTATATTGAAATGCGGCTGCTTGGCAGACAGATCTCAGCGTCCTCAGGCAGGTCTCTGTCCTGGGCAATGGTTGATGGCCTGTACCCATTTGTAGCTTCTCAGTGGAGAGAAATCGGCATCATTGAGCTGTTCTCTGTCCTGAAAGATATCAGGTGATCTGTGCCAGTTTGAGGCTTCTCGGAGGAGCGTTACTAAGGATTAACTAAAAAAATCCATGAGTTACAAAGTAGCTCTGAAGTCTGGTTTTCCAGGCTGAAAAGATTTTAATGGATATTACTATCCATTATAATTAAAACTAATTACTAAAAAAGTAAAACAAGCAAAAGCCACTTATGTATAAAGGAACCTAACAAATGGTCAATTAATGAAATATTAAAAAGTAGGCCTAAAAGGGGAAAGCGCCAAAGAGACCCTAGAGAAAGCATGAATGTAAGAAAGAAGCCACAAGTTAGTTGTTCAGACTTTGCTGGGGATCAGGTACAAGATTATTTGGAAAATGAGTGACACTGCCTGGAAATCAATCTTAGACTTTGTCCAACCTGATTGTTTTGAATCTTCCCCAGCACTTAGTACAGTACTTGGCAAACAGAAAGTGCTTAACAAATATTTTTTAAAAAATAACAAAGAACCCTTTTAACACAATAATCTTAATAGGGGACAAAATATCTAGTGAATGACCAATTATTCAAGGTGGATCATCAACTGCCACATATGTATTCCCATCAACTTTAGCCCCTTGTTGAAACCTGAGAAATCTGAAGCAATAACTCCCCATACTCCATTGCTGGGTTGCCTAACCTCAGTTTGGTATTGTCAATTATTTTGAACTACCTGTTCCACTGCTCAATCTAGAGTAGACTAATTTTCACTTCTTTGATTAAACCTGAAAGTATTTTAGGAAAAGCACTATCCACATTTGAATCTGTCCATTTTGGTTGCCATTATTGAATGATTATGACATTAAGGATTATGACTAGTCAATGTAATCATTCATTCATTTATATTAATTGAGCACTTACTGTGTGCAGAGCACTATACAAAGAGCTTGGAAAGTACAGTTCAGCAATAGAGACAATCCTAGCCCACAGTGGGCTTACAGTCTAGAAGAAGCGAGACAGACATAAAAACAAGTAAACAGGCATCAATATAAATTAATAGAATTATAGATCTGTACACATCAAAACAACTCCTGATTGCAGTATTCCATGGTTATATATACAAGCATCGTCATTTCTAAGAATTCAATCTGATGGGTGGGATTCATAAGACCCTAAAAGAGAATAAAGAAGGAATTACCTTCACTGGCTTAGAGGGGAGAATTTTATTTGATTCAGGTGAACAGAAAACACCGATTTCAGGGCTGGGTGTGGGACATTGTTTATCTTTTATCCCTTCATAGGTATAATTTATTATTATTAAAAATAGTAATTGTACTTGTTAAGCTTTTACTATGTGCCAAGCACTGTTCTAAGGGCTGGGGTAGATACAGTCCCTGTGTTAATCCCCACTTTTTACAGATGAGGTAATGGAGGCCAAAAGAAGTTAAGTAACTTGGCCATAAGTAACTTCCCCAAGGTCACACAGCAGACATGTGGTGAGGTCAGGATAAGAACTCATGACCTTCCGACTCCCAGGCCCATACTCTATCCACTACACCATGCTGCTTCTCATGCTTGCTTGCCTTTTTGACTTGAGAACCAAACCTGTTCATTAGAAGAGCACAACGAAACCTTTGTGATTATAAATGTTTAGCTACAGAGCTCACATTATAATTTGAGTACTACTGTTGATTTCTGTATTTTTTTCTGTAAAAATTTGAATACCAAAATCAATCAGTGGGTTTTTTTTTTTTACCAAGTTCTGTGTGCAGAGCAGTGTATTAAACATTTCGGGAAAGTACAATTAAATGGAATTGGTAGATAATCTCTGCCCACAAGTATGATACAATGTACATAAAGTTCAGTACTGAATGAACAGCTAACATTAAATATAATAATCAGAAATAAATCTTCCACTATCCCAACAAAATTTTCAGCAGTTTTTTTCACCCAGTCACCAAATATTTGAAGAGAAGGATGAAAATAAGAACCCCCACCAAGGATTCCGTTTGGTAATCTATATCTTGTTTCTAATGTGAATACAATGAAGAATTCCAACAGTTATCAACCTAGCTTAAATTCAGGCAAACTTTAGATGACATTTTCTTTTTAGATAAGCAGACTCTGGAGTCAAGGCTTTTGAAAAGGCCCTGCTGAGAGCTCACCTCCTCCAGGAGGCCTTCCCAGACTGAGCCCCTTCTTTCCTCTCCCCCTCGTCCCCTTCTCCATCCCCCCGTCTTACCTCCTTCCCTTCCCCACAGCACCTGTATATATGTATACATGGTTGTACATATTTATTACTCTATTAATTTGTTTATTTATTTATTTTACTTGCACATTTCTATCCTATTCATTTTATTTTGTTGGTATGTTTGGTTCTGTTCTCTGTCTCCCCCTTTTAGACTGTGAGCCCACTGTTGGGTAGGGACTGTCTCTATGTGTTGCCAATTTGTACTTCCCAAGCGCTTAGTACAGTGCTCTGCACATAGTAAGCGCTCAATAAATACGATTGATTGATTGATTGATTGATTGAAAAATCAAAATCCCTACAAGCTCAGGCAAACACATTTTACACCTTATCCCCAGTGTGCACAATTTATAAAATCAATGATTTCACAATATCTTTAAAGTGTAAAATATAGAAGCATCGCATGGGCATGACATCCTACTGAAGCTTTCCATATTTCTATAAAGAAAGATAAAATAATGATGAGCTATCCCATTGCTTCCTTTGTTGCAAGCAATGGCCTGGGGACCACCTCTCAGGGGTCATGCCAGAATGTCAAAGAGACATTATCATCCAGACCCTGAGCCTTTCAAATCACCCAGGAAAGTGACTGAGCCTCCTTATAGAGGCAGGTAAATATCTCAATAGAGCATTCACCATTTATTATTAAATAATGTAGAAAGGACAACCAGCTAGGTAATGGCAGATTTGGCTTCTAATCCTGGATCTCTCACTTGCCATTTTCCCCCTTTGCTATCTATAAAAGGAGCATAACTGCTTCTTTAGCTCTTTTGAATCTCATAGGGATGTTGGGAGGTTGGATGAGACAATATTAGTACATTCTTCTAGATTTTAAGCACTTTGTGGGCAGAGGAAAAGCCTGCTAAATCTATTATGCTGTGCTCTTCCAAGTGCATAGTATAGTTCTCTGCACACAGTAAGCACTCAATAAATACGATTGATTGATTAGCAGTAGTGTTTGTTGAACAACATCTTTGCCCAATGCACTGTTTTATTCATTCATTCATTCATTCAATTCATTCAATCGTATTTATTGAGTGCTTACTGTGTGCAGAACTCTGTACTAAGCTCTTGGAAAGTACAATTCATAAATACAAGAAAATACAATTGTTGTATGCACTGTATGTGGAATTATCTAGAAAGGATAAAATGTGGTTCTTGCTTGCCAGGATCTTTCAAATTGAGGGAGATAGGCCCATTAGAAAAGCACGAACCCCTTGAAAACACTAGATAAGAGGAGCCAGGTATTTTAATTAACCATATACAACCTACAGAAATACACGAGAATATAATTAACCATATACAACCTACAGAAATACACGAGAATATAACCAAATCTAAAGGTAGTTGAGTGGGCATTGTAGGAAGGTGTATTGTTACCTGCCTTCTATCTCTCCTTGATGCTGCCAACCTGCTGCACCACCCCACCTCCCCCACTCACCAACTTGGTCACACCCTCGACCTCATCATCTCCTAATGCTACACCATCTCCACCCTCACCAACTCTGAAATCCCACTCTCTGATCATAACCTTCTGACCTGCCACCTCACTTGCACTCCTGCCCCCTGTAAATCTATATTACTACCCCACAGAGACCCCCTCGACCACATCCATCTTTCTCAGCGCATCATACCCCACCTCGCCTCCCTATCCTCTCTACCCAATCTTGATGACCAGATTACTGCTCTCAACTCCACCCCCTCTACTCAACTCAACTGGCTTGCTCCCCTTTCCCTTCGCCGCTCTCCGACCACTAACCCACAGCCTTGGATCACTGCCACTGTTTGCTTCCTTTGCTCTTATGCTCGAGTTGCTGAAGGCTGCTGGCTGAAGTCTAAACGCCAAGCCAACCTTGTTCACTTCAAGTTTATCCTTTCCTGCCTTAACTCTGCCATCTCCTCTGCCAAGCAAAACTATTTTACCTCCCATATTGACACCCATGCCCGTCATCCCCATCAGCTGTTCCGTACATTTAACTCCCTTCTCAGGCCCCCTGTTCCTCCCCCTCCTCCATCCCTCACCACCAGCAATCTGGCCTTCTACTTCATTAGCAAAAGTAACTCCATCAAGTCTGAACTCCCCAATGTCACCCCTCCCCTTTCTTCATCCCTCCGCTCTCAAACCTCTCTACTACTCTCCCATCCTTCCCAGCAGTATCTTCAGATGAAATCTCCTCTGTTTTCTCAAGTGCTACTCCATCCACTTGTGCTTCAGACCCCATTCCCTCTCATCTTATGAAAACTCTCGCCCCTTCCCTCCTTCCCTCCTTAACTTCCATCTTCAACCGCTCACTCTCCACTGGTTCCTTCCTCTCTGCCTTCAAACATGACCATGTTTTCCCCATCCTAAAAAAACCCCTCTCTTGACCCCACCTCCCCTTCTAGTTATCACCCTATCTCCTGCCTACCCTTCCTTTCCAAACTCCTAGAACGAGTCATCTACACTTGCTGCCTCGAATTCCTCAATTCCAACTCTCTTCTTGACCCCATCCAATCTGGCTTCCGTCCCTTACACTCCACCGAAACTGCCCTCTCAAAGGTCACCAATGACCTCCTTCTTGACAAATCCAAAGGCTCCTAATCTATCCTAATCCTCCTCGACCTCTCAGCTGCCTTCAACACTGTGGATCACCCCCTTCTCAACACGCTATCCAACCTTGGCTTCACAGACTCTGTCCTCTCCTGGTTCTCCTCTTATTTCTGGCCATTCATTCTCAGTCTCCTTTGCGGGCTCCATCTCTCCCTTCTATCCTCTTACTTTAGGGGTTCCTCCAGGGTAAGTTCTTGGTCCCTTTCTATTCTCTATCTACACTCACTCCCTTGGTGAATTCATTGGCTCCCACGGCTTCAACTATCATCTCTATGCTGATGACAACCAAATCTACATCTCTACCCCTGCTCTCTCTCCCTCCCTTCAGGCTCGTGTCTCCTCCTGCCTTCAGGACATCTCCATCTGGATGTCTGCCTGCCATCTAAAATTCAATATATCCAAGACTGAGCTCATTATCTTCCCTCCTAAACCCTGTCCTCTCCCTGACTTTCCTGTCACTGTAAATGGCACTACCATCCTTCCTGTCTCGCAAGCCCACAACCTTGGTTTCATCCGCAACTCTGCTCTCTCGTCCACCCCACATATCCAATCTGACACCAAAACCTGCTTGTCTCACCTCCACAGCATCGCCAAGATCCACCCTTTCCTCTCCATCCAAAACGCTACCTTGCTGGTTCAATCTCTCATCCTTTCCCGACTGAATTACTGCATCAGCGACCTCTCTGATCTCCCACCCACCTGTCTATCCCCACTTCAGTCAATACTTCATTCTGCTGTCCGGATTATCTTTGTAAAGAAACGCTCTGGGCATGTCACTCCCCTTCTTAAAAATTCCCAGTGGTTGCAAGTCAACCTATGCATCAAGCAAAAATTCCTCACCCATGGCTTCAAGGCTCTCCATCACCTCGCCCCCTCTTACCTGACCTCCCTTTTCTCCTTCTACAACCTAGCCTGAACCCTTCACTCCTCTGCCGCTAAACTCTTCACTGTGCCTCTTTCTCTCCTGTCCCGCTGTCAACCCCTGGCCCACGTCCTTCCCCTGCCCTAAAATGTCCTCCCTCCACATATCGGCCAAGTTAGCTCCCTTCCTCCCTTCAAAACCCTACTCAGAGCTCACCTCCTCCAGGAGGCCTTCCCAGACTGAGCTCCCTTTTTCCTCTCCTGCTCCCCATCCCCCGCCCTAGCTCCTTCCCCTCCCCATAGTACTTGCATGTATTTGTACAGATTTATTACTCTATTCATTTTACTTGTACATATTTACTACTCTATTTATTTTGTTAATGATGTGCATATCGCTATAATCTATTTGTCCTGAGGATTTTGACATCCGTCTACATGTTTTGTTTTGTTGTCTGTCTCCCCCTTCTAGACTCTGAACCCGTTGTTGGGTAGGGATGGTCTCTATATGTTGCCAACTTCTACTTCCCAAATGGTTAGTTCAGTGCTCTGCACACAGTAAACACTCAATAAATACGATTGAATAAATGAATATTTTGCGAAGAGCGCATACAGTGGTTGGATTTGGAGAGCCGGAAGAAGTGGCAGAAATCTGAGTAGAGAGGGTGGAGTTGAGAGCAGATATCTAGTCATCAAGAGTGGGTAGGGAGGATAGGGAGGCGACATGGGGTGTGATGTGCTGAGAGAGAAATGGGGTCGAGAGAGCTGAGGTCTCTGTGGGGTAGCAATATAGACTTATGGGGGGAGGAGTGTGAGTGAAGAGGCAGGTGAGAAAGCTATAATCAGAAAGAGGGATTTCAGGGTTTATGAGGGTGCAGGTAGTGCAGCAGTAGGAGATGATGAGGTAGATGGTTTGATCAAGTTGGTCAGTAGGTGAGTTGGGGTGGAGCAGGAATTTGGTGTCAAGGAGAGATAGAAGGTGGGTGGCAGAGGAGTCACCAGGGACAACCATGTGGATGTTCAAGTCTCCGAGGATCAGAGTGGGCATGGAAAAGGAGAGAAGGAAGCTGAGAAAGTGGTTCCAGGGGGGCGGTAGATGATGGCTACAAGAATCTGGAGGGGATGGTAGAGGCGAATAATATGGGCCTCAAAGGAGGGGAAGGAAAGGGAAAGGGGAGGGGGAAAAGTGCAAAAGTGACATTGTGGTGCGAGAAGAAAGCCAACACCTCCTCCTTTTCTGGTGAGTCTGGGGGAGTGGGAGAAGAAGAGGCCTCCTCTGGAGAGAGCAGCAGAAGGGACCGTGTCATCCGGGTTGAGCCAAGTTTCAGTAAGGGCGAGGAGGAGGAAATAGATGGAAAGAAGCAGTTTAAGGATGAAAGAGAGCTTACCTATAATGGAGCGGGGTTCGAAAGGCCACACTTGGCAGCATCTGTGGAGGGGGGGGAGGGAGGGGGAAGGGTGTGTGGGGTGGGGAGGGTTTGTATGGGAGTGAGCTGATGTGAGCCTGGGCTCAGAGAGGGGGAAGAGGGGTGGTGAAGAGAAAGGATAACTGGGATGGGGCGGGGGCGGGGAGGTGGGGAGGGAGGGTGTTGGAAGGGAGGGGTTGAGGGTTGGCACTGGTACAGAGGTATACTGTGGATAGGGTTGAGGGAAGGGGTGGGGGCGGGGGAAAGGCAGGGAAAGAGCTGGGTGGGAAAGCGGAAGGGAAAGGCAAGGACTGGGAAGGGCAGATGGGAGTAGGGGAGTTTATAGTTCATGGTGAGGTCAGCCAGGTAAGTGACAGCAGAGCAAGCAGTTAACAATTAATATGCAATAGCAATAATAAAATAAGCACATGATGACATCACAGAGAGCAGTTAACAACGTGCAATAGCAATAATGAAATAAGCAGATTGTAACATCATAGAGAGCAATTGACAGTTAACATGCAAAAGCAACAATAAAATAGGTAGATGCCTGAAGTAGAAGGATGAATTGTCCATGGGTCAGTCAAATCAAAAGGTCTAATGGGTTCAGGGGCTCTCTGTTCCTCTACTCTTGATCTGCTCCTCTTACCAGGGCCACTCCACTGTTCTTTTAGGGGATACTCCCTCAGTTGCATTTAAACAGGTACTCAAATGTCTTAAAATCCAATTATTGGGCCTGAGGTTTGAAGCAAAATCATAACTGAAGGGACACCTTATAATTATTGGCATTCAACAAATCCCAAAGTAAATACCTTGTTCTAAAAGGAAAAAAAAATCCATCCCTTTGAATAGTACCACCTAGAAATCAACTGTTTATTCAGTTCCTTTTATGATCATTTTTAATGGTATTTGTTAAGTGTTTACTATGAGTGAGGCACCTTACTAAGCAATAGAGTACATACAAGCTAATCAAGTTGGACACAGTCCATATTCCACAAGAGGCTAACAGTCTTAAACCCCATTTCACAGATGAGGTAACTGAGGCACAGATAAGTGAAGTGCCTTGCCCAACGTCATACTGCAGACTGTTGGCAGACCTGGGATTAGAACCGATTAGAACCCAGATGCGTCTGACTCCCCGACCTCTGGCTATCCAATAGGTCACATTGCTTCTCAATTCAGTTTATTAGACCAGATTTTTCTTCTCATGTTTTGAGTTGGATTATCAAATGATAGAGTGAAATGGTCGAGTGATTTCGCAGCAAAGAGATCTCAACGTCCTCAGGCAGGTCTCTTTCCTGGGCAATGGATGATGGTCCTCACAGGTTTGTGGCCACTGGGCAGAGCGATCTCAGTATTCTCGGCCAGATCTCTGTCCCAGGCGATGGTTGATGGTCCATACTAGTTTGTAGTCTCCTAGCAAAGAAATGTCAGTATCTTCAGGCAGGTCTCAGTCCCAGGGAATGTTCAGTGATCCGCACTGGTTTGTGGCTTCTCATCATCATTGGGTTGGTCTATGTCCTGGGAGAAGTTAGGTGATCCATGATGTTTTGAGGTTTCTTGGAGGAGGAGTTACTAAGGATTTATTAAGGAAATCCATGAGTTCCAAGGTTGCCCTGAGGCCTGGTATTACAGGCTGAAAAGATTTTAATTGATCTTTAAAATCCACTCAAATTAAAACTAATTACTAAAGAAATAATGGAGCCCAACATTGACAATTGGTCAGTTAGCAAAATATTAAAAAGTAGGCCTAAAGGGAATGGCACCAAAGTGAGACTAGAGACCTAAGATTCAGAGACAATATGAATTTAAGAAAGAAGCCACCAGGAGACTGAAAACCAACTGATGGAAACCATGTAACAGGTTGACTGGAAAATGAGTGACATTAATAGGCGATTAAGTTTAGACTTTGTCCTATATGAATATTTTGTATCTTCCCCAGAACTTAGTACAATGCCTGGCACATAGGTAGTGCTTAATATATATCACAAACATAATTTCAGAAAATATATTTATAACCAAATACTTTCAATAGGGGACAAAATATTTAGTGACTGCTCAATTATTCAAGGTGGATTGTTGCAGGGTTTCAAATTATCATCAACTGCAGCATGTACATTCCCTTCATCTTTAACCTCATGTTGCAATCTCACAAATCTGAAACAGTAATTCCCTATTCTCCATTGCTGGGTTGCCTCCCCTCAGTTTTGTATTGTCAATTATGTTGAACTACCTGTGATACTGCTCAATCTAAAGTAGACTAATCTTTACTTCTTTAATGAAACCTGAAAGTATTACTGACAAAGCAACATCCTTGTTTGAGTCTGTTCAATTTTAGTTGACATCACTGATTGACGTTGGCATCAAGAATTATGACTAGTTAATGCAATAGTAATTGCAGTATTCCGCATTTAGCTATGCTAACATCTTCATCTGTAAGAATTCAATCTGATGAGAGGGATTTGTGAGACTCTAAAACAAAATAAGTTAGGAATTACTTGCTTTGGCCTAATGAGGAAAGTTTCATTTGTTTCAGGTGAACAAAAAGCATCGATTTCAGGGTTGGGTGTTTGGCACTGTTAAACCTTTGTCCCTTGATAGGTATAATGTTTCATTCCTGGAGAACCAACACCATTCATTAGGGGAGCACACTGAAACTTTTGTCATGATAAATGTTTAGCAACAGAGTTCACTCCTGCAGCCATTGTAACCTGAGTATTACTGTTGATTTCTATGTCTTTTTTCTGTGAAAATTTGACTACCAAAATCAATCAGTGGTTTCTTTGAGCAGGTACTGAACATTTGGAAAGTACAATTTAATAGAATTGGGAGACACAATCCCTTCCCACAGGGATCTTGCAATCTACAGGAAAGTCAGTCTGCCTTTAATCAACTAAAGAAAAATTCAGTACCGAATAAGCAGCTAATATTAAATATAATAATCAGAAATAATTCTTTCACCATCACAAACAAATTCTCGGCACTTTTTTTTTACTGTCACCAAATATTTGAAGATAGAGATGAATATAGTTTTAAAAAATCCCAACAAGGATTCAGATTTATAGTCTATATGGTATTTATAATGTGAATGCAATGAAGAATTCCAACAGTTATATACCTGGCTTAATTTCAGGCAAAAATTTAGATAAAGTTTTACTTTTGGATAAGCACACTTTGGGGGCAAGGTTTTTGAAAATCAAAATCCCCAAAAGTTCAAGCAAACACAGTTTATACTTTATCCCCAATGTGCACAGTTAAAGATTTAATGATTTCAAAATACCTTTGAAGTGTAAAACATACCAGTACCTCAAGGGCATGACATCTTAATGGAGCTTTCCATATTACCCCATTGTTTCCTTTGTTGTAAGCAATGGCCTGGGGGCCATCCCTCTGGGGTCACCACAATACTTCATATAGGCCTTATCATCCAGAACATGAGCTTATCTTATCAACCAGGGAATAACAATCTTTCTTCAAGAGGCAGGTAAATTTCTCAATAAACGTGTTAGTGCAGAAGGGACAACCATCTAGGAAATGGCAAATATGGCTTCTAATCCTAGATCTCTCATTTCCCCTATTTCCTCTCTCCCATTTAAAAGAGGAACATACTTCTACTTAAGCTCTTTTAGATCTCACAGTGATGTTGGGAGGATGGATGGGACAATACTAGTAAGCTCCTCTAGACCGTAAGCACCTTGTGTGCAAGTGACATGCCTAGCAAATCTGTTATACTGTACTCCCCCAAACGCTTAGTGCAGTGCTCGGCACACAGTAAGCACTCAATAAATAAGATTGATTGAATGAATGAAGGTCTTAGTGCAATACGATTGATTGATTATGAGAAGTGTTTGGTGAATGCCATCCTTGTGCAATGCACTGTTCTAGGCACTGTTGAACTTTAGGCTTTCAAACTGTTGAGGAGGATAGGTCCAGTATAAAAGCATGACCATCTTATAATGCTAGATAAATGAGCGAGGTGTTTAAAATAACATACACAACTAACAATTGCACAAGAGGAATACAACCAAGTATGAATGTCCCAAGTGGACAGCTTGGGAAGGGATACTGTGGGAAGTGATCATGATGGAGTTGGAATTCATAGGGCTAAAAGAAGTGGCAGAAGTCTGGCTTGGTGAAAAAAAACTTGGCTCGGGCCAATAAAGTGGAAAGTGTTGCGCTGGTGAACAGGTTTCCTTGAGTTGAGTAGATAGAATGACTTAGAAGGAAGGCAGTTGTCAGAGAGCTGTGAAGTCAATCAATCAATCAATCGTATTTATTGAGCGCTTACTGTGTGCAGAGCACTGTACTAAGCGCTTGGGAAGTACAAGGTGGCAACATATAGAGACAGTCCCTACCCAACAGTGGGCTCACAGTCGAAAAGTGGGAGGGGGGGAGTCCACACACAAAAGACTTCATTTGGTATTAATGGTAATAAGTGTCCTTAAAGACTTCCAGGAAATGGAGTGCCACCATCTGATGTGTTGAGGAAAAGTGTCATTCATTCATTCAATCGAATTTATTGAGCACTTACTGTGTGCAGAGCACTGTACTAAGCAATTGGGAAGTACAAGTTGACAACATATAGAGACGGTCCCTACCCAACAATGGGCTTGTAGTCTAGAAGGAGGAGACAGACAACAAAACAAAACATATTAACAAAATGAAATAAATAGAATAGTAAATATGTACTGGTAAAATAGAGTAATAAATATGTGCAAACATATATACAGGTAATGTGGGGAGGGGAAGGAGGAAAGGTGGGGGGAAGGGGAAGGGAAAGAGGGGAAGGGGAAGGGAAAGAGGGGAAGAGGAAGGAGGGGGTTCAGTCTAGGAAGGCCTCCTGGAGGAGGTGAGCTCTCAGTAGGGCTTTGAACAGAGGAAGAGAGCTAGCTTGGCGGATGTGTGGAGGGAGGGCATTCCAAGCCAGGGGGAGGACGTGGGCCGGGGGCCGACGGCGGTACAGGTGAGAACGAGGCACAGTGAGGAGGTTAGCGGCAGAGGAGCAGAGGGTGTGGGCTGGGCTGTAGAAGGAAAGAAGGGAGGTGAGGTAGGAGGGGGCGAGATGATGGAGAGCCTTGAAGCCTAGAGTGAAGAGTTTTTGCCTGATGCGTAGGTTGATTGGTAGCCACTGGAGATTTTTGAGGAGGGGAGTAACATGCCCAGAGCGTTTCTGCACAGAGATGATCCAGGCAGCAGCCTGAAGTATAGATTGAAGTGGGGAGAGACAGGAGGATGGGAGATTAGAGATAAGGTTGATGCAGTAGTCCAGAAGGGATAGGATGAGAAATTGAACCAGCAGGGTAGCAGTTTGGATGGAGAGGAAAGGGCGGGTCTTGGTGATGTTGGGGAGGTGAGACCGGTCCGTTTTGGTGTCAGATTGGATGTGAGGGGTGAACGACAGAGCAGAGTCGAGGATGACACCAGGTTTGCGGGCTTGTGAGACAGGAAGGACGGGTAGTTCCATCAACAGTGATGGGAAAGTCAGGGAGAGGGCAGGGTTTGGGCGAGAATATAAGGAGTTCAGTCTTGGACATATTGAGTTTTAGATGGCGGGCAGACATCCAGATGGAGATGTCTTGAAGGCAGGAGGGGACACGAGCCTGAAGGAAGGGAGAGAGAGCAGGAGTAGAGATGTAGATTTGGGTGTCATCAGCATAGAGATGATAGTTGAAGCCGTGGGAGTGAATGAGTTCAACAAGGGAGTGAGTGTAGATAGAGAACAGAAGAGGACCAAGAACTGACCCTTGAGGAACCCCTACAGCAAGGGGATGGAAGGGGGAAGAGAAGCCCACAAAAGAGACTGAGAATGAACGACCAGAGGGATAAGAGGAGAACCAGGAGAGGACAGTGTCTGTGAAGCCAAGGTTGGATAGCGTGTTGAGGAGAAGGAGGTGGTCCACAATGTCGAAGGCAGCTGAGAGGTCTAGGAGGATTAGGATTGAGCAGGATAGAGCAAAAACAGTGTCTTGCTGTTCTGTGTAATGTATCACTGGACTAGGGACAGAGAGACAATAGGGAATTAAGTATAAAGTTGTTAAAATGATCCAATTTCTGAGTTATAAAGGGTTCTTTCTGGGGCAAAGGAATGATGAGAAAGAGGTAAATATGTGGAAATGTTATTCCCAAATCTATTTTATGGACAGTAAAAGAAATCACTCCTCGTGCTCAGTGAACAGAAAGCATTATAATCTTCTCACCTGCCTCCTCCCTCACACTCCTTTTCCCCTGTAAATCCACACTACTCCCTCACAGAGACCTCCACTGTCTTGACCCCATCCATCTTTCTGAGCACCTCACACTCCACCTCGCCTCCCTCTCCCCTCTACCCAGTCTTGATGATCAGATAACTGCTCTCAACTCTACTCTTTGTACTCAGCTAGACTCACTCGCTCCCCCTTTCCCTTCGCCGCTCTCGTACCACTAACCCACAGCCCTGGATCACTGCCACTGTCCGCCTCCTTCGCTCTTATGCTTGAGCTGCCGAACGCTGCTGGCGAAAGTCTAAACACCATGCCAACCACGTTCACTTCAAGTTTATCCTTTCCTGCCTTAACTGTGCCCTCTCCTCTTCCAGACAAAACTATTTCTCCTCCCTTATTGACACCCATGCCCATCATCCCCGTCAGCTCTTCCATACATTCAACTCCCTTCTCAGGCCCCCGGTTCCTCCCTCTCCTCCTTCTCTCACCCCCAACGATCTGGCTTCCTACTTCATTAACAAAATTAAATCCATCAGGTCCGACCTCCCCAAAGTCACTGCCCCCCCACTTCTCCAACCCCCGGCTCTCAACACTCTCTGCTACTCTCTCATCCTTCCCAGCAGTATCCTCAGAGGAGCTCTCCTCCTTCCTCTCAAGTGCTACTCCGGCCACCTGTGCTTCTGACCCCATCCCTCTCATCTCATGAAATCTCTCGCTCCATCCCTTCTCACCTTCTTAAGTTCCATCTTCAACCGCTCACTTTCCACTGGTTCCTTCCCCTCTGCCTTCAAACATGCCCATGTCTCTCCCATCCTAAAAAAAACCCTCTCTTGACCCCACCTCACCTTCTAGTTATCGCCCCATATCCTTCCTACCATTCCTTTCCAAACTCGTTGAACGAGTTGTCTACATGCGCTGCCTCGAATTCCTCAACACCAACTCTCTCCTCGACCCCCTCCAGTCTGGCTTCCGTCCCCTACATTCCATGGAAACTGCCCTCTCAAAGGTCACCAATGACCTCCTGCTTGCCAAATCCAACGGCTCCTACTCTATCCTAATCCTCCTCGACCTCTCAGCTGCCTTCGACACTGTGGACCACCCCCTTGTCCTCAACACGCTATCCAACCTTGGCTTCACAGATTTCGTCTTCTCCTGGTACTCCTCTTATCTCTCCGGTCGTTCATTCTCAGTCTCTTTTGCAGGCTCCTCCTTCCCCTCCCATCCCCTTACTGTGGGGGTTCCCAAGGTTCAGTTCTTGGTCCCCTTCTGTTCTCAATCTACACTCACTCACTTGGTGACCTAAGTCGCTCCCACGGCTTCAACTATCATCTCTACGCTGATGACACTCAAATCTACATCTCTGCCCCTGCTCTCTCCCCCTCTCTCCAGGCTCGCATCTCCTCCTGCCTTCAGGATATCTCCATCTGGATGTCTGCCCGCCACCTAAAACTCAACATGTCTTCCCTCCCAAACCCTGCTCTCTCCCTGACTTTCCCATCACTGCTGACGGCACTACGATCCTTCCCGTCTCACAAGCCTGCAACCTTGGTTTCATCCTCGACTCCGCTCTCTCATTCACCCCTCACATCCAAGCCGTCACCAAAACCTGCCGGTCTCAGCTCCGCAACATTGCCAAGATCCGCCCTTTCCTCTCCCTGCAAACTGCTACCCTGCTCGTTCAAGCTCTCATGCTATCCCCTCTGGACTACTGCATCAGCCTTCTCTCTGATCTCCCATCCTCGTGTCTCTCCCCACTTCAATCCATACTTCATGCTGCTGCCCAGATTGTCTTTGTCCAGAAACGCTCTGGGCATATTACTCCCCTCCTCAAAAATCTCCAGTGGCTACCAATCAATCTGCGCATCAGGAAGAAACTCCTCACCCTGGGCTGCAAGGCTCGCCATCACCTCGCCCCCTCCTACCTCACCTCCCTTCTCTCCTTCTACAGCCCAGCCCGCACCCTCCACTCCTCTGCCGCTAATCTCACCGTGCCTCATTCTCTCCTGTCCCGCCGTCGACCCCCGGCCCACCTCATCCCCCTGGCCTGGAATGCCCTCCCTCCCCACATCCTCCAAGCTAGCTCTCTTCCTCCTTTCAAGGCCCTACTGAGATCTCACCTCCTCCAGGAGGCCTTCCCAGACTGAACCCCCTCCTTCCTCTCCCCCTCATCCATTTCCCCGTCTTACCTCCTTCCCTTCCCCACAGCACCTGAATATATGTATATATGCTTGTACATATTAATTACTCTATTTATTTATTTATTTATTTATTTTACTTGTACATATCTATTCTATTGATTTTATTTTCTTAATATATTTTGTTTTGTTCTCTGTCTCCCCCTTTTAGACTGTGAGCCCACTATTGGGTAGGGACTGTCTCTATATGTTGCCAGCTTGTACTTCCCATGCGCTTAGTACAGTGGTCTGCACACAGTAAGCACTCAATGAATACGATTGATTGATTGATTGATGGATTATAATACTTTCAGAATCTTTCCATTCAAGGAGGGGTCAGATAAAACTTCGCAGGTCTTTTAGTTTATCCAGACTACCATCCAATTGGCCATTTGACTAGCTCAAATTGTTCTAGTATTTCAAAAATATAAAATTAGGTCAACTGTTCCTAGTAAACAGAACTGGTCCTCAAACGCTACATAGTTATCATGGTGTAGAATCTCGAGATAGATTTGCAGTTTTGTTTTCTTCTTCCCTTTCCTTTCACTTAAGCTTTTCAAAAATGAAATCCTCCATTAGGAATAAAAACAAAACATCAGAAACAATAAAACGTTGTCAGGAAAAGAAAAGAAAAACACTCTAGGGAATTTAGAAGGTTTTCTTGGTTCTCTGGTTCTCAAACTATTCCTCTTCTCCTACCCTTGTGATCCTCTTTCATTCATTCATTCATTCATTCAATCGTATTTGTTGAGCACTTACTGTGTGCAGAGCACTGTACTAAGCGCATGGGAAGTACAAGTTGGCAACCTATAGAGACGGTCCCTACGCAACAGCTGGCTCACAGTCTAGAAGGGGGAGACAGACAACAAAACAAAACATATTAACAAAATAAAATAAATAGAATAAATATGCGCAAGTAAAATAAATAAATAAATAGAGTAATAAATATGTACAAACATATATACATATGTACAGATGCTGTGGGGAGGGGAAGGAGGCAAGGCGGGGGGATGGGGAGGGGAAGGAAGGGGAGAGGAAGGAGGGGGCTCAGTCTGGGCTCAATCTCAGTCTGTTATCCTCTTGATAACATCTGTGCTTCTTGTCACTTCCAAATGAAGAAAGGAAGAGTAGGGAAGGATTTCCAGGTTTCTGAGAAAGGGAAGACCAATATTTATTTTTTTTTGGAACCCATTTGCCAATATTTAAATCATAGCCCTTCTTCCCTACGGATGGGACTTGAAAGAAAAAAGGTGATAAGGAAGAGGAGCTGGATTTGTAACATATGGTAACAGGAAGCCTGGGGGAATAGGATGGACAGGGAAACAGGGGACCAATTTGTGGATCTTCCATGTTACTAAGAAGCACGTGTTTTGTTTTGGTGTTTTTTTCTGAAATACCTTCATCCTTTCCTTGTTAGATGCATGAGCACCCTTCCTGTGTGCATGTGTGTTAGTGTGTTTGTGTATACGTGGGTTTATATGGGAGCTGTTTTGTGATGGGGAGTTGAAGAGAGTTCTATGCATGACTCATGTATTGTGGTGCTTTGTTTCCTGCAGACAAGCTGTGATTATTTAATCTCCTTTGCAATCAATCATTCAATCGTATTTATTGAGTGCTTACTGTGTGCAGAGCACTGTACTAAGCGCTTGGGAAGTACAAGTTGGCAACATATTGAGACGGTCCCTACCCAACAGTGGGCTCACTGTCTTTGCAGACTCTGTCCAGTCCCATGAAGGTGACAGGATGTAGTGTGGTGGGAAAAATGAGGGCTCAATAATGATGACCACTAGTAGCAAGTGAGGATAAAATGAAACACTTTCTTATCATTCCTTTGCAGAATTTGTATTATTGGCTAACTTCACCACTTTCCTATTTTCTTGAAATTGCTTCTGCCATAGAAAACCTAGATACCATATATTTCACACTGTGATCACCTCCTTCATCCTTGACCAAACAAGCTAGCCAGGTTCATGCTGGCGACTGTTAGGAGGTAAGACCTGGACTCTGAAAGCATCGTGATTTTTTTCCTGAACAGACAAGACACATTTTAGGCCCAGACTTTTCTGTAATTACATTGCTAAAATAAATCAATACAAATGAAGGAAAGCATACAGTCACATGTGACTGAATTCATTCTTTTGGGTTTCTCAAATATCCATGAATTTCAGATCATCCTGTTTATGATTTTCCTTGTGATATACCTAATAGCCTTGATAGGAAACACTCTCTTAGTGTTGGTCTCTATTGTGGACCCGACCCTTCAAACCCCCATGTACTTTTTCCTCAGAAACCTCTCCCTTATGAATATCGGCTGCACCACTGTCATCATCTAATTATAATAATAATAATGGCATTTATTAAGCGCTTACTATGTGCAAAGCACTGCTCTAAGCGCTGGGGAGGTTACAAGGCGATCAGGTTGTCCCACGGGGGGGCTCGTCTTCATCCCCATTTGACAGAGCATCTACAAAATGCTCACTAATTTCCTGTCCGAGAATGAAAGTATTTCCTTCGGTGGCTGTGCAGCCCAGATGTATTTCTACTTCTTTTTCAGACCCTCAGAGTACTGGATCCTGACATCTATGGCTTATGACACACAGGCCACCATCTGTGACCTGCTCCAATATTTACTCACTATGAACAAGAGGTTCTGTCTGCAGCTGGCCCTGGCTTCCTGGCTAACCGGAATTCCTGTGGCAACAGTACAGATTACAATGATGTTTACATTGCACTTCTGTGGGCCTAATATAATTAACCATTTCTTCTGTGATGGCCCTCCTCTCTTAGATCTGGTGTGTATGTACAGACACCTTTGGGTTTGAGGTGTATGGTGTAGCAGCAACTGTTATCGTCCTGATGCTCCCCTTTGTAGTGATAACTACATCTTATGTCCACATCCTCGTCAACATCCTGAAGATGTCCTCCGCCGAGGGCTTTCACAAAGACTTCTCCACCTGCTCATCCAACCTCATTGTAGTCTCGCTGTTCTTCGGGGCTACGAGTTCAACCTATTTCCGAGTCAAATCTTCCTACATTGCCGAGACCAAGAAGCTGCTTTCTCTCTCCTATTCAGTCTTCACTCCCATGCTAAATCCTCTGATCTATAGTCTGAGGAATCAAGGGGTGAAACGTGCCCTGAAGAGATTCTAGGTAAAACAATAGTTTCCCAGGATCTCAGAGGCTCTGATTTGTGAATGTGACTTTTTTATTGAAATATGAAGTCAAAGCTTAGTCACCTCTACCTGACACATTCTCATCTTTATTATTTGCTGAGGGCTCACTGTGTGCACCGGATGTTATGGGCTCTTGGAAAGACCATGCTACAGTGTTGAAAGCCCATTCCTCATTTTGAGAACTGAAATGAACAACAGCAGCCCAAACTCAGAAGGTAGAAGGCTAGGAAGAGATGAGATGCCAAGGCATCAGTACATAAAATTTGGCATTTTCTCAATCAATTAATGGTGTTCACTGTGGGCTTATTGTGTGTATAACTTGAGGCCAATGTTTTGAGGCATCACAGAATCATAGCAGCATGCCTCAGTGGAAAGAGCACGGGCTTTGGAGTCAGAGGTCATGGGTTCAAATCCCGGCTCTGCCAATTGTCACCTGTGTGACTTTGGGAAAGTCATTTAACTTCTCTGTGCCTCGGTTACCTCATCTGTAAAATGGGGATTAAGACTGTGAGCCCCCTGTGGGACAACCTGAAAACCTTGTAACCTCCTCAGCGCTTAGAACAGTGCTTTGCATGTAGTGAGCACTTTAATAAATGCCATTATTATTATTATTAATGTTCTATTGTTTTATTTAAAAATAAGGGGGAGGGGATCATAAAGGAATGCTAGAGGCATTCCTGGGAGTTGAAGGTTGGGTTGATTTTTCATCCTACAGACAAATTCCTCTGTGCCTAATTGGCTTCTGCTTCCAGGACCACTACTCTGGTTTTGTGAGGTATACTCCCTCATTTGTATTTAAACAGATGTTGGACATGTATTAAAATCCAATCAGTCAGTCAATCACATTTATTGAGCACTTACCGAGTGCAGAGCACTGCAATAAACACTTGGGAGGATACAGTATATCAATAAACAGACATATTTTCTGCCCATAACAAGCTTACTGTCTAGAGGGGGAGACAGACATTAATATAAATAAGTGAATTACAGATATGTGCATAAGTTCTGTGGGACTGAATTGATGGGTGAATAAAGGGAGCAAATTAGAGCGACACAGAAGGGAGTGGGAGAAGGGGAAAGGAGGGCTTAGTTAGGGAAGGCCTCTTGGAGTAGACATGCCTACAATAAGGCCTTGGAAGTGGGGAGAGAAATTGTCTGTTGGATATGAGGAAGGAAGGCATTCCAGGCCAAAGGCAGGACATGGTCAAGAGATAGAAGGCAAGATAGATGAAATCGAGGAACAGTATGAAGGTTAGGATTAGAGGGATGAGGTTTGAG